>NC_048300.1:61968514-62093088 GCF_013100865.1 Trachemys scripta elegans | reverse complement strand
TTTCAGAGTAACAGCCGTGTTAGTCTGTATCCGCAAAAAGAAGAACAGGAGTACTTGTGGCACCTTAGAGACTAACAAATTTATTAGAGCATAAGCTTTCGTGGACTACAGCCCACTTCTTCGGATGCATCCGAAGAAGTGGGCTGTAGTCCACGAAAGCTTATGCTCTAATAAATTTGTTAGTCTCTAAGGTGCCACAAGTACTCCTGTTCTTCTTTTTGCGGATACAGACTAACACGGCTGTTACTCTGAAACTTCGAGTTTTTAATGTTCACATGTTTATATGCTCATACATTGAGATAAACTTTTTAATGTGCAGAGTTCAAAATATACACAAGCTTGCCTAGCTTTTTCTCCTGGGTGACACACATTCTTTGTTAACTTGAAATTTATTTCAAACACATTTAATTTTAAACAGAATTTCTTATTTTTATTGAGGATGAACTTCATAAACCAGTCTGAAGTTTTAAAAATAGGCTGTGTCTAGGTTATCTTTGCACAGTAAAAATGCAAAACTGCTTAGCACAAAAAAACATGATCTCTTCATGTTCTGGAAACTTGAAAGCAAAGAATTAAAATTAAAGTTAGGTTGTCCTTACTAACCTCAAGCATCATGGTCAGCCCCCCCTGCAAAATTACTAGCTTGAGTTAAAAATATGTTCAAAAATAATACATTTTGGGTTCTTTGCATTTACCTTCTGGCTTCTTAGTGTGCACTCACATCACATTTTCAAGCTTTTCTCCATAAGAGCAAGAAGCCTTTTTTTAAAAAAGCAAAAGGTGAGATTCTCATGTAAATACCTGATCCCATGACCTGAGGTTCTAAGAGAAACACCAAATATGACTTGTGATAAAATTGCACTGTAATCTGCAGACAAAAACATGGAGTTTAGGTAACAAAAGTGTTTGTTTTATATATAAAATGTGGACATAAGTATTAAAGCAGTTTTACAAATGTCTCATATTATTGACTACAAGTGAAAATGCAGTGTTGTAGCTGTGTTGGTCCAAGGATATTAGAGACAAGAGGTGAGTGAGGTAATATCTTTTATTGGACCAACTTCTGTTGGTGGGAAAGAGAAGCTTTCCAGCTACACAGAGCTCATCCTCAGGTCTGGGAAAGGTGCATAGAGTGTCACAGTTAAATACAAGATCAAACAGATAGTTTAGCATAAGTAGTTAGCACATATTCTAGGGGACCATTCAAGGTGATGTGGCCGATTCACACCCCCCCCCCAATAAAACAAAAAACAAGTTACAGATTATTGTTGTAATAAGCCCTAAATCCAGTGTCTTTATTAAGACCATGATTTATGAATTTAAATTCCCATGGTTGTCTTTTGAAAGTGTTGCATAGGTTTCCTCTGAGGATGAGGAAATGATAGGTCAGATCTAGAGTGATCACTTTGGGAAAAGTGTTCACTCACAGGTGGTGTGGTTTTTTTCCTGTGAGAGTTCATTCAAGAGCTAGTGACTTTTCTGGTTTCACCCACATAGTTATTGTGGCATTTAGTGCTCTGGATGAGTATGTTGTGATACGCATGTGAAAACGTGTCACATGCTGGCTCTCATCTCTCCTTCATAGGAATGTATTGAAGCCTCAGTCTTTTTTGGTGTAGATGTAACTGCAGCCAATATGTGTAGAGTAGATAAGACAAAGTTGTTCAGATACAAGCCAGATGTAGGACTGAGATCTAGCCCGTGTGTTTGATGTAGATTGGATTTTCTGACTCACGTTGGCCTGCCAGAGCCTGGATTTGATTACTCTCAGGATAGGCTACATAGATTAGAATGTGGTTTATTTGTTGCAGTGTAGAAAGAAGTACACATGGTTTTCTGTTACTGGACCAACCTCAGGATAGAATTCCTTTATCTCCCTTCAGTATATTAATGGTTATCTATTTATGAATACTAAACTGTACTTTCAGCCTTATTAAATTAGCTTGTCTTTTGTTGAGTGTGCTCAGAATGATCTTAATATGAAATTCTAAAATGTCTGAATCTGACAGTTCCTTTACATATGTTGTGGTGAGATGTGCATGTTCCTTGAGTCAAGGAATAGATATCTTGACAAGGTGTGCTTTAAATTCTAACATGTAGAAGAAGAAAAACCTTCACTGACAGTCTTCAACCCGTTGGTGCAGAGCTGCGTCCGAAGAGACAAATGGTTGAAATTTTAAACTACAACCCTTAAAATAGCAAGGAAAAGAGAGGCAAGGCTGTAGGGAATTCAAATCACAACTAATTGAATTCTCCCTTTTTATTGGGTGACACCTTTTCTCCATATTATATCAAAAAGCTGTGCGGCATTTGTATTGAACTAGAACTCTGTCATAAAGATACAGTGATAATTGTCTTATTTGTGAGACAACTTCAGACTTTTAGGACTCCCCTTTTCAGAAGGAGAGGATGTTTGGAAAGGAGCATTGTTGATTGAAGCCATCATCTGAGGGGAATACAAGAGGGGAAAATTAGTAACTGTTAAGTGACTGAGCACCCATCTATATAGTAAGATTTTTGTTATTGTTTTTTTTCTTTTGACTCTTTCAAGATTTATTCAACCTTGATATAATTTGAATCTACACTTTAGGAAACTTCCTACCTTAATGTAATCTCAAGTAGATCAGATTTGGTATTGAATTTTTATAAAGCAACTGTATTTGTGTTTTTGAAGTTATATTTTTAAAATCTGTTTATAAAAGAAAATCAGTTGTATTTATCATTCATTTAAAATATTCTTATTCTCCGTTTTAGACATTGCCTTGGTGGACTTTGCGATATGTGAATATTCACCAGCAGTTGCTAGAGGAGCGATCACCTGAGCTCTTCGCTCTTGCCCAGAGTTGTATAGAACAAGGTACGTTTCAAATTATTTGATTATGTTCGCATATAATACCAATCACTTGTCAGAAGAGTTTTGTAGATGTGTCACAGTTTGCAGCATTGTGCCTATCAGGTGCTTTTGTAATTGCAGAGAGTGGAAAGACACTTCTTAAATTTACATTGGTTTAACAATTCTCTCTTGTTCGTGGGTGCTCTGTTGGTTAAGGCTCTGTAATCCTAATTACACTCTATCTGCTTGGAAACAAAAAAAGTGTTTCAGTGGTATGCCACTGTTAATATGTCACAAATTGACTTGCAGGCATTATGCCTGTCTTCTCTCTCATTTAACAAGGCTCATTTGAGTTTCAAATGTGAATTCTTCTGGTTTTGTGCAACTTTGTGAGAGACACTGAGCGATTTTCTACTGCTCCTCCTCACGGAGTATCAGAATTCTTATCAACCTGAACCAGAAATGTTCGGTACATGGTGTTCAATTCCAAAGACGTGCTGGGTTACATTGCAGAAAGAGGGCATTATTTTTAAATTGAATTTTGAAGTGAATATTGATGCTGAGGAAAGCAGACTAATAGTGTTAGAACTAAACATAAATAAAATACCATTGATTTTTAAGACATTGAGTTTATTTGTTAGCTGAAGATTTTTTGCTGTAACTATGAAGCTTAAAATTATATTTTCAGCTGTGTTTTTAAGACATTTTTCTCTCCCACTTAGACAGGCACTAGCATGTGTAGATTTTGCCCTTGCCAAAAATGGTATAGAAAATTTTAAATTCCCTATTTTACAGGAAGATCTTTTTTTGGTAATGAAAGGTTATTTCCTGGGGTTTGAACCAGCTCTAGGATCAAGGCATGACAGTGATGTCCAGAGTACCAAATAGTAGTTTGGTGCCCATGCAAAATCACCATCTGAATAACAAAAACTTGTAAAATACAATGGTAAGATTGAGCATAGAATTATATTGGGCCCAATCCTGTGAATTGGTGAGTGATCTCCACTGCCATTGGGCTGCTCCAGCATTGGGTCCATCCGCTAAATTCTGTAGTGTTTTTATCTTTCTCTCTTCGAGAGCTTTAAACAAACTTCCACACAGTTGTATTGTATGAGTGTAGGAAAACTTCATTTATGGACTATAAACCATTTAACTTCAGTAACTTAGATGTCTAATTGACCAAATGTCTTTAATCCATAACATTGGGAAACTTGTTGTGTAATCACACTTTTCAGAATAAAGGAATTCTAGGACACCTTTACTTTCATCACATGAAATTAAATTAGTTGACATGCTGACATACAAGCCAAGGAAATCTTGGACATTAACTGACATGAAGATAAACAACTCTGATTTGAGCTCCTAATATCCTAATTGGCAAATTGTATTTTTAAGGTAAAAATCAGATGTTGTACTGATCAGTGTGGTAATTGAGCACTTCAGAAAAAAAAATTAAACCTAATCAACCTGTTGTTTAAAAAAATCCTATAAAATCTGACCTTCGAGGTATGCTGCAAAGCCAGTCTTTCTCTCCCCTTCTCCCCCCCTCCCCCCCCGCCTTCTCAAAGGGAAGAATTGTGAAGGTGGTGAATTGGGGAGAGAGAGAGAGATGTTTTGCCTGATTTGCTGGTGGTGGGGGTTGGACTAGATTAGATGAAAATGTTGCTGCTTAGTTATAAAGGAGTGGGGTTTTGCTATTTCTTTTTTTATCTTCAGGACTCCTAGTCTGGATGGATAGCTGCTTCCTAAAAACTCTGTATAAAATTAACTAAATGTCAGACAGGTGGCTGCTGATGTTTGTTGTTCAGGCTAGGAAGTGGAAGGTGGAGGGATTCCAAAAGCTTTTTCATTATTATAGAGAATGCAAATGACCCATTTGTAATACTCTGCAGTGATTGTTGCTCTGAATACAAGAGTTGTATAGATGAATAATCAGTGAGAGGGAGACAGTGTCAACATCAGTCTATATGCCAGCAGTTATTCAGTTGCACTTGAGACTGTAGTTTATCATTTATTTGGCTGAACATTTCTATGATGACTTTGCTGGAGAGTACAAAGTACTTTAAAAATAAAGTATTCTTGCTTGTCTGAAACTCTTACTCAAATAATTAAGGTAGCAGAAAAAACAAAACCTGTAATATGGAGTATTTTGTCAAACAGCAATTTTGAGTACAGACGCCCCCCGACTTACGCAATCATTCCGTTCCGGAAAGCCTTGCGTAACTCGAATTTTGTGTAAGTCGGAAATGTATACCCATACATTACGCAAATATTTCCGCAACTTGAAAATCCTATTTCTGGCTTATGGAACTTTTTCTGTAAGTGTGAATTTGCGTAAGTTGGGTCTTGTGTAACCCAGGAAGCGTCTGTAGTTAGCATGTGTGTTGCCTTAGAAATTCTTAAAAATAAGATTTTAGAGCAAACCTAAAAATAGGATGCTATGATTGGGGCACACTAAGGTTATGTCTGCACTGGTGTGCATACCCTAGTACGGGTTGTTTTCATGCGGGCTTGAGCCAGCCAAACCCACCCCTACATTTGCTCTGCTAGACATGCATATAATGCTGTGTACCCATGTGCATCCACACTGCTGTCTTGGTACACAAGTTTAGTGCTACTATTTCAGGGACGGTATGCCAGGGTTCTTGGAATCACATGGAGACACTGTAGGAACCAGTTTTTGGTGTGTTGTTGGTACTATGTTGCAGTCCTTCTTGGATCCATATGTGGAACACATTTCTGCCTTGCCTTCACACATATGCTGATGACACTTCTGGATCATGTTGTCCTCACTTCTGTTTCTGCAAAACTGGGTTGTAGTCATGGATCTATTGGATGAGCTGTTCCTATTCCTTATTGCAGGACAAATGTTTATGCAGTGGAGTAAGTGCTTGGCAAGATGCTGGATGGCATTTCAGCATTTTTTGCTGAAATCAAAGACAGACGCTTGCAATAACCCTTCATTTTTGGCACAGTGGACAGATATGCTGAATGCCACTATTGCCTTTGGTGTACCATCATTTCTGGTGCAGGAGAAATAGCACAGTGTGATGGGAGCCTTGGGAGCAGCAGCAGTGATTCCAGTGCTTCAACATGAGGAAACAGACCTTTATGGAGCTATGTGAGAATCTTGCACTACCCTCCAGCACCAGGACACTTGATTGAGGGAAGCCATATTGGTACAGAAGCAGGTTGTTATTGCCCTGTGGAAGTTGGCTGTCCCAGACGGCTACATGTCCATTGGAGTTGGAAAGTTCACTGCGAGGTTTGTGAGGTGATTTACCCATTGGTGGTTGGCATAAGAAACGATCCAGAAATAATAGCTAGTTTTCAAAGGATGCGGTCCACAAACTGCATTGAGGCCATTAATAGCACTCATGTGTCCATTGTTTGTTTGCCACAAGGAACAGGTGAATATGCGAACCACAAAGGTTACTATTCCATCATTATGCAAGGCTTGGTGTACTACAGAGGCAGGTTATTACTAACCTGTGGAAAACTCAGGAAAGTTTCATGATGCTAGGGTGCCGAGATCTCTCTTGTACTTTAAGGGGGAAACGGGGACTTTATTCCCAAGAAATGATATTGTTATAAGTGGTGTATCTGTGCCACTTGTTGGTTTTGGGGGAACCCCACATACCACTCCTGCTAGGATTCATGAAACTGTACCCTGACATCAGGAGTGCTGGAGAAAAAGAAATTAAATTTAAAGCTCTGTAGCTGCAGGATGGTCATGGAGTGAGCATTTGATAGGCTGAAGGCTCATTGGTTCTGTCTATGAATCTGCCTGGATGCCAGTGTGGCCTGCTTCACACTGCACCACAGTTACGAGGCTAAAGGCACATATTTCTGCACCAAGTGAACTCAGGATGCTTCTGGTTTGCAAACTCTGTACAGTCAGCAGGATCCTACACATGTGCATACTAATGCTGGGTCCAGGCATGCAAGGGAAAATAGGGATGCCATGTGTGCATACATCCTGGCAGCGCAGGGAGACAAAGGATGACATGGAACTTTTGCTGCTGCTAAGGACTACCTTTATAGCCTTCCTGTGAAGCTGCTTTAACAAAAGAACAGCCATACTGGATCTATCTAGCCCAGTATCCTGTCTTCTGACAGTGGCCAATGCCAGGTGCTTCAGAGGGAATGAACAGAACAGGTAATCATCAAGTGATACATCCCCTGTTGCCCATTTCCAGCTTCTGGCAAACAGAGGCTAGGGACATCATCCCTGCCCATCCTGGCTAATAGCCACTGATAGACCTATCCTCCATGAACTTATCTAGTTCTTTTTTGAACCCTGTTATAGTCTTGGCCTTTACAACATCCTCTGGAAAAGAGTTCCACAAGTTGACTGTACAGTAACTCTTCTCTTAACTACAATGTTATGTTCCTGAAAAATGTGACTTTATGCAAAACGATGTTAAGCAAATCCAATTTCCCCATAAGAATTAATGTAAATGGGGGGTTAGGTTCCAGGGACATTTTTTTCACTGGACAAAAGACATTATATACATATACAGTATAAGTTTTAAACAATTTTAAACAAACAGTTTAATATTGTACACAGCAATGAATGATTGTGAAGCTTGGTTGAGGTCCTGGAGTAAGAGGACCCCCGGTTCTAATCTCCACAAGGAGGGGCTGCTCTTCCAGAGAATCCTGCAAACAGTGGACAAAGCAGGCAGCTGCCAAACGACGCTATAAGGGAGCATTGCGCAACTTTAAATGAGCTTGTTCCCTAATAGATCAGCAATGAAACAATATTAACCGGGACAACTTTAAGTGAGGAGTTACTATATGTCATGTGAAGCAATACTTCCTTTAACCTTACATGATGGCACATGCCAAGCTCAGCGTGTGGTGCAAAAGTTGTTCTTAAGAGTTTTGTGTTCTTCTGATTATCACTTGCTGAAAGTTTTAATTTGTTTGTGCTTTTACCAATGCATATCTGTGTGAAACCCATCATTACAGGTTACTTCTAATGCGTTTACAGTTTGGGATGAAGTTTATGCTGCGGAAAGTTAGATAGTGGTGTGATGCATTCCTTTTTCATTCTGCATGTGCTTCTCGCTGTCCATATCCGTATGTAACCCATCTTAACAACTTAGCTCTGATGTGTTTACATCTTGGGGTGGGTCTGTTTCTGGCAACAATTACAGCCATTGTTGCTTTGCATTGCTTTTCAGTTTGTATGTGCAACTTGGAACTGTAGGGGGGGCCCATAGTTACAAGATTTCCACAATGTTTTATGGTTCAGTTTGCAGCTGCTGCAGGGGATTGTTGCAGTCTTCTTGTGACTAATTGGGTTTTGAATGTCCCTACTGAATACTACTATTTACATCTGCAACTTTACTAAGTTTCCCAGGACCCGCAACTGCACTAGACATCTCTCTCCTAAACCACTTTAAAGCTATGCTGGACTGTGCTGTGTTTTCCCCCAGACCAGACCACCCACCCCCTTTGCTCTGTGTGGCCCCAGAAGGCTGCCTGTATCCTGTAGATAGGCCTGGCCTGACATTCCAGCAAAGAAAAGGAAATTCAGAGAGAGACACTTCATTAAGTTACCTTGGTCCCACAGCTGCACCAGAAACCTCTCTCTCTCAGCCAAATGCAAACGTATCGTGAACTCTTCTGTGTTTCCCCCTGAGACCAGACTTCCCACTCCATGCTTTCCCACAACATTCCTTGCCTGCCAGACGGTCAGGAAAGAGACAGAGGCATGCTGATTTTTACCTTCCCAAGTTTCTATGGAATGTGGTCTGCACCTTAACCCACGCTCCCTGTGATCGTAGATCTTTGGAAAACAGTAAACTTAATGTTTAAGATTTTTTTCCCCCCGTAGGTGCATTTTGGGGTTGGGACAGAAACTGGTCAGGGGGAAAAAGGTGGAGGAGGTGGTATGGAGGTGGGCCATGACAGTGGCATGGCTTCAGCATTATTCCTCGCACACAGTAACACAGTAATATGCAATGCTTGGCATATTATCGAGGGAAGAAAAATAATTGCACATAATTTCAAATATCCTTGTTTTTAAAAATGCAAACTTTGCACTACAAAAAGAGGGGAATATTTTGGAGGGAAGAAGTGACTTGCATTATTAACTTACCAGCCTGGGGTTCTGCACCTTGCCGAGGCACCAGTCCATCTTCAGGGTCCTCCGTAAGGGCTTCTGCAGCCTGATCCTCTTCCTCTTCTGTGTATCAATAGTTTTCTGGCTGCTTTCTGGGTCTTCAGGGTTATCCTTGATATTTCTAGCTGCATCAGCACCCTTGTCACTGTCCCATTGAATGATG
This sequence comes from Trachemys scripta elegans, assembly GCF_013100865.1. Classification (NCBI taxonomy): domain Eukaryota; kingdom Metazoa; phylum Chordata; order Testudines; family Emydidae; genus Trachemys; species Trachemys scripta. The sequence continues at coordinate 62,083,959 of NC_048300.1, read as the reverse complement.
AGAATGGAAGGCAAGTATCAAGGGGTAGCCGTGTTAGTCTGTATCCACAAAAACAACAAGTAGTCCGGTGGCACCTTAAAGACTAACAGATTTATTTGGGCATAAGCTTTCATGGATAAAAAACCTCACTTCTTCAGATGCATGGAGTGAAAGTTACGGATGCAGGCATTATATAACGACACATGAAGAGAAGGGAGTACCTCACAAGTGGAGAACCATTGTTGACAGGGCCAATTCGATCAGGGTGCATGTAGTCCACTCCCAATAACAGATGAGAAGGTGTCAATTCCAGGAGAGGCAAAGCTGCTTTTGTAATGAGCCAGCCACACCATCAAGGACTCATTCACCTGCACATCTACTAATGTTATATGTGCTAGCAATGCCCCTCTGCCATGTACATTGGCCAAACTAGACAGTCCCTAGTAAAAGAATAAATGGACACAAATTGGACATCAGGAATGGTAACATACAAAAGCCAGTAGGTGAACACTTCAATCTCCCTGGACATTCTATAACAGATTTAAAAGTATTCTTGAACAAAAAAACTTCAGAAACAGACTTCAAAGAGAAACAGCACAACTAAAATTCATTTGCAAATTTAACACCATTAAGTTGGGCTTGAATTAGGACTGGGAATGGCTGGCTATAAGCCACTCAATTTTCTTATAGCTGATAAAATGTTTTTGTGTGGCTGTCACAGAGGAAACTTTAAGAAATTTCTTAAATAAAAAATGCATATCTTTTTAAAATTTCTGATTAGATTCAGGTAACATATTAACACCTACTTGGAACTTTTAAATTTATTTATTTATTTATTTATTTATTTTATTTTTTATAGCAGATGATGGGCCCACTGTAACTTTAACAAACTTTCCTTTTTGGGATTATCAGTCAGTTTCTTTTCTTAGAACTTCATTCCCCTTAGGGTGTTCTGATGTCTTCTTTTTTCTTCTTGGTTTTTATTTTGCAGTGACAAACTTAGAGACTTTGTTCACAGATGATGAATGTTGGCATTTGGCAGTTCAGTTCCATCTTGAATGTGCCTATACATTTTTGAATTACTATGAGTATAAAAATGCTAAAAAGCATTTCAGCGCAGCTAAGGACATAACCAAACTACAGATTAATTTGACAGGTACGTTTTTTTTTTTTATATAAATGTTATGAAAATGTGCTTTAACTAGCCTTATATTGCTTGAGATTTTTTTAATGGCCACGAAAAAATAGAAGGTGAGGTAATGTTTGAGAAATGCTTGCTTGTTAAGGGCAACTGTTCATTTTAAGGGGCGGGGGAGGGGGCGGAAAGGGATTGATTCTTGAGCTTGTAGCATATTCTGAATTTATATTGGTATCTGTGCATTTACAGTTTGTGCTTCTGGTCTCTTGTAAATAGTGCTGAGAGGGTGCAGAAGAAAGTCAGCACATCCACTAAGATACTTAGTGTTGTATTGTGATTTCATTTCTAAAAGCACCACTTCCTGAAGAACTGCAAAATAGTAGGCAGTCATTGTTTGTTTGTGAAACATCATTGTAATTCCTGGAAGTACTCATGTACAACATGGAAAATGAAGTGCGTGTACACAGACTGTAAATAGTAGTAACAAATGGCGCAAACGGAAAGTCGCTAAACTCTCTTGCTATTAGAAAATTAACCTTCTTTTCTGTGTCTTGTAATTCTATAGCAAGTGCAATGGACTTTGTTACATGTGGGGGTTTTTCTTCTGTGTATCAATAGTTTATGCATGATTTATGAAAGAAGATGTAATGGTAACTCCAGAAATACTACAGAGGAAATGGAGAGGACGGGAATAGAGGGAAAATTCCTCAAACTTATAAAAATTTCATATCTGCCAAGGTGGGACAAGATCTTAAAAATATCTGTCTCTACATCAAATTGACCAAGAAAATTATATATTGTACAGTATTTATAGTAACCTTAGTTACAAGCTTTTAATACGTGGTTTTCTTGGTCAAAACTAGAATAACATATCCAATATGTGAAATCTAAAAAGTGGATCAAGCGATGTCATTCACCAGGAAGGAAAAAGATTTTATTTTGGTTTCTTTGTGTGGTGGATGGTAATCTTTTAAAATCAACTTTCCACCATCTGAGGAACTGCTTCATGTATTACTGCAGTAGGACACATCCTGGTATGTTTCTAGTATTCAAGCAAATTCTTAAAGTCAGTGAGTCTCCAGACCTGGCTGGTAGCATGCTTCAAAATTTTGGACATAAAAATTGAAACCAATTAACTGTTGGATAGTCTATAATGATGAAACAAGAATGCATGGAGTCTGGATGGCTCAGAGGATTGGTAATTTGATTGTCTCACCTCTGTGACACTGAATTGAGTCTAGTCTATTTCAGTAGTATGTAAAAGTAGTTCTAAAGATTGTTCAGTGCTTATATGGTGTCATCAGTCCAATTTGTAATGAACAGGTGTTGACATCACAGAAAACACTATCCTGTCTTTTGGCAATGTTGACAGACAGGACAAGAATTGATTGGCTGTAGAAACATGGAAATTGAATTATCTTTACAAACCTCCATATGAATGGATTCCTCAGAGCAAGGCTTGGGCTTACTGGCTGGGCTGTACAGAGAATCTTGAACTTCTGTTTCCTCTGTTTATACTCATGCCATAAATATAGGATTTCCCAGCTGTAAATGGGGCACTTTTTGTGAACACTAAGTTTACTTATAGGTCTTTAAAAATGTCTAAGACTGTAAACAAAAAAAAGTTAAATCTAATTTTCACCTGCATATTTCATTCATATCTGGGCCCAAATGGAAAATCATGTATAGCTGTTAAACGAATTGTAAATATAGTGTTTAAACTTTAGAATCTGACTTCTTCCCATTTGTTTTCAAGCAGTATATTCACATAAAAGTGTTTTTCCTCTTAACACTTAATTTTAGTAATCGTGTAATAAAAACGTAGTGTGCATATTGAATATCCTTGTGCAACGTTCACGATGGCTTTCGCTGTTGTGAAAGCCATAATGTGAACTCACTGCGGAAAATAATTGCTAAAATCATAGGACTTCTTTCCACATAATTTGGAATTAATTCCCCGACTTTCTAACTGGCTCCACGCTTTCTTCATTATTCTCTATTTTAAGGGATCAGTAATTTCCTAATTGGTCTTTGATACAAATTGAATAGCATGTTCTCCTTTCAGAGGGCCCTAGTACTTTAAGGATTAAGTGGTACATGGTTACAAAGCTGGTTGCAATAGGTTACAAAGCTGGTTGCAAAAAAATGTAATCTATGAAATTGATGCTATAGCCAAGACATGACATTCTGTTATGTTTTGAATTAAGTGGATGTTAACGTTCTAGTATGTGGATATTCTAAGGTGGTTTTGTTAGTTAACTCAAATTGTTTTCAGTTCATGTATTTAAAAAAATAATCAGTGTCATATGGTATGAGAATCAGAACATAAACGTTTAACAAGTTAAGGGGCAAAAAAAAAAACCCAGCAATGACAGTTGACTTTTGTCAACTGTTGCTTGATTTTACCTAAAAAGGCTATAACTATTTTTTTCTTAATAAGGGGCTTTAGGAAAATTACTCATTCAAATTTAAAGTTTTAATCTAGAAAGGCTATTGTTAAATGGAAAAAAACAGTTTGCTGCACTCGATATATGTGTGTTTTCAATTACTACTTTAGCCAGAGGTTAGGATAACCCTTGAAATGAATAGTGGTGATCGTGCATTTCTCTCAACTAAACTTGTTGTAGCGAGGCTCCTAAAAGTATTGTGGTTTCTCTCAGTAAATCTATCAGAAGGGTTACGAAGATGTCTAATGAGAAGGCAAATGAAACGAACATGTGGGGATTGTTGGCATTCTAGACAAACTTGCTTTGACATTCATGTTTTGGCTGGATAGTAGGAATGTTACATCATCAAAAAAATTCTGGGTTAATATGAAACGTGCAATCTCCAGCAAATATAATTTTAAAGCTTTTTAAGAAGAATTTCATTTTTAAAAAAATGAAATGTCAAATAATTATTTAATGACTATAGTCTTTATTCACTGAACATTTTTCATCATGAAAATATATTTATATATTTATATTTTAAAGAAAAGGTGATAGTCCCCAGACAGAGTCCAATAGAGAGCTCTGAATTTTAAAGTCCAATCTTTTAAGAATCAGGCTTAGAAAGAAATACAAAATGCTCCTGGATTTTGTAGATTAGTTCTCATTTTGTTTTTATTTTACATGAAATTTGTAAGTAAATACATTTTCCAGAAGGTGTTGGAGATCCTGATTCCTCTTAACAGTCAATAAATCTTAATTTTCTGTAGGTGCTTTGGGAAAAAGGACACGATTTCAGGAAAAGCATGTAGCACAGCTGCTACTTGATGTCCAAAGAAAAGATGATGTCCTCCTTTCTCACCGTGAGCTAAGCCCAGCACCTACTGATCTAGAAAATTTAACAAAGGTATGCACTGGAAAGAAATTGTTTGTTCTTTAGTAGTTCACGATTTTTAAAACCCATTTGAACACACAGCAAAGCTTCTTTTTCTGGAATATTTGTGGAGAGGGGTCGGGATGTGAGTAGGATGGACTTATTTATTATTTTGGAAGAGTTTTGATTATGATTTTGGGACTATTAGTAGTGGATTTACTTGGTTTAATTTGTTTATTGTGAATTTTGAGTTTTGTAAGGGACAACCAGAGGTTAGGACAGGTATTTCTATTATCTGTTTTATAAATCTAAATAAATTACAAATAAATGTATATAAATCCCTAAGATGGGTTGTATGGCTTTAGTGACTGTCTTATTCTATTTGATACACAGAGATTTTCATGTGTAGATCATATCCAGATGTTGTGATCATACATTCACTTGGCACACGTTTTCCTCTTAAACTCGTATAGTGCACAGATAAAGAAGACTGTTGTTTAATTTAATAATGTTTTAAAGAAAGTACACCTATTAATCAGGCCTCTGTCCCTGCCCTTATTTCCTTCTCCCTGAGAGACACACTTTGGACCCTTTCATAGACCAAAATGGAACTACTGAAGTTCACCTGGTCATCAGAGATAACACTGCATTACCATGTAGGTTTCTAGCACCTGATGCCCTGTCTCTCGCACTTTAGAGTAAAACTAGCATTAAATGGTTAGGAGCTAAGTCTTTAGAAGTGCAGAGCAATTTCCACTGACGTCCAAAAATCATTCTGGGGTGCAGTCTGGACCAGTAAGGATTGTGTCAGTGCCTGCCATGCAACCCAAGGTGCCTTAGAAGGCTTTGCTCCTGCTGTTCACAACCATCCAACCAGCATGTAGGTCACACCTTGAGTGTCTGTGTATAGCTGCAGGCCCTGGTCTGTGTGACTGGTGTGTTGCTGGCAAGCTGCTGGAGTCAGAGCTGCTGGACCAGGGCCTGCAGCTATACACAGACACTCAAGGTGTGACCTACATGCTGGTTGGATGGTTACTACTTCCTTGGTTACTACTTGAAGGCTGACCCCAACACACTCCTACTCTGAGATTTTCACTAAAACATGTGCTTTGCAATGTCTAGCCCTCTCCTGGACAGTTCATATATTAAAGTTCATTGCCCATGTAAGGAATCAGTATTCAACAGTTTGTTACTTTAACTTGAGTTATCAAACAGTTCAGTTTAAACACAGCACTGGTTTGGTTTAAAGTAAAAATAAAACAAGTTTATTAACAAAAGAAAATAGGATTTTAAGTGAATTCAAGTATAAGAGATAAAGTTAAAAATTATTATAAGCAAATAAAAGCAAAAACATGTCTAAAAGTCTAAAACTTAATCTAGTAAATTTTGGTTCAAGACTTTTGTTCAAGAGGGCCTTTCTCATCCAGAGTCTTCCAGCAAGATGATAGCTGACCCTTTCCTCGGTCAGTATGTCTCCCAGAGTCCCAAAGGTGATGGTGCCTTTGTTGTCTTAGGTGAACAAGAGAACTTGGGATTTTCTGCTCCTTTCTTTTATAGTCCAGTGAACATTTAAAGTGGATTCATCTGAAAGTTAGTCTTCAAAGTAAAGTTTATACAAGTAGTAAGGAAGGCAACATAAAGTCTTGTGGCGAAGGAGCCTCCATGCTCTTTCTTCCCCACCTGTGTTTGCTGAAATGCAAACTGTGCCGTTTCCTGCCATCACCTCCTAGGGTTGCCAACTTTCTAATCGCAGGAAACCGAACACCCTTGCCCCACCCCTTCCCCAGAGCCCCATTCTGATCACTCCATCCCCCTTCCCTCTGTAGCTCGCTCTCCCCCACCCTTGCTCAAATGCTCATTTTCACTGGGCTGGGGCAGGAGGGTGGTGTGTGGGAGGGGGTGAGTGCTCAAGCTGGAGATGCAGACTCTGGAGTGGAGCCTGGGATGAAGGGTTTGGGGCTGAGGAGTTCAGAGTGTGGGAGGGAGCTCCGGGCTGGAGCAGGAGGTTGGGGACTGGGAGGGGCTGAGGGCTCCAGCTGGGGGTGTGGGCTCTGGGGTGGGACTGGGGATGAGGGGCTTGGGTTTCAGGAGGGGGCTCCAGGATTGAGACAGGGGATTGGGGTGTGGGAGAGGGTGCGGGCTCTGGGAGGAGTTTGGGAGCAGGCTCAGGGCTGGGGCAGGGGGTTGGGGTGCAGGCGGGGGTGGGGCGTGTGGGCTCCGGGCAGCACTTTCCTTAGGCAACTCCTGGGAAGCAATGTCATGTCCCTCCAGCTCCTGGGCAGAGGTGCAGTCAGGGGACACTGCGCGCTGCCCCGCCTCCCGCAGGCGCCACTCCCACAGCTCCCATTGGCTGTAGTGCCTGATTAATGGGAGCTGCAGAGCCGGTGCTTGAGTGGGGGCAGCGCATGGAGCCCCTGTGGCTGCCCCTCTGCCTAGGAGTCGGAGGGACATGTCATCTGCTTCCGGGAGCAGGGCAGTGAGTCTGTAAGCCCCGCTGCGCCAGCAGCGTCACCAACCTGACTTTTAACAGCCTGGTCAGTGGTGCTGACTGGAGCCGCCAGGGCCCCTTTTCAACCGGGTGTTCTGGTCGAAAACGACACCTGGCAACCCTATCCCCTCCCCCTGCTGTCTTGATGACCCTGTTTCCTACTTATACAGTAACTCCTCACTTAAAGTCATCCCAGTTAACGTTGTTTCGTTGTTACGTTGCTGATCAATTAGAGAACATGCTCGTTTAAAGTTGCGCAATGCTGCCTTATAACGTTGTTTGGCAGCCGCCTGCTTTGTCCACTGCTTGCAGAAAGAGCAGCCCTTTGCAGCTGGTAGGGGCTTGGAACCAGGGTAGACCGGCAGCCCCCCATCAGCTCCCCTAAGTTCCCTGTGTGTCAGCCGCCCAGCAGGCTATCAATTGCTGGCAGTTCAGCTGTCCCTCCCACCATTGCCGTGTGCTGCTCCTGCCCTCTGCCTTGGAGCTGTTCCTGGAAGCCTCCTACTTGCTGGGCAGGGAAGGGGGAAGAGGGAGGCTAATGTCAGGGTGTCCCCATCCCTCCTGTTCAGGCACAAAATTTGCTTGCCTGTCCTTTCATTATTTTCATCTTATGGTTATCGTTCTGGCATTTGACTCGCCCATCAAGTAAGATGATTTGCATGTCCAAAAAAACTTGTTCCAGGAGTGTGGGGAAGTAGAATTTCTTAATGCGGAGAGAGTTAAATACTGTATCATAATGCATAAAAGTGGAACAGTTAAGGCTGTGTGTAACTTCTAAATCTGGCATTTGCTTTTTTTTTTTTTTTTTTTTTTTTTTTGAGAGAGAGCATCCTTACATTCCTCTGTGTTCTGTGGAATATGGAAAAGTCCACTTGATAAAAAACCTATTCATTGCGATATATGATGAATAATAATTGTACAAAACAAAGCCAATATAGCCATCTGACTTTGTGCTTGACTAGATACAATCAAGGTGACGTAGGTACTCTCTAATGCCATCTGGTGCTGGCCAGCTTTAGGGTACTTCTTCACTATGAGCTGGGGTGTTATTGCCCTACTCACATACACATACTTGTACTAACTCTCATTGAACTAGTGAGAGTATAAATTGCAGTGTAGTAACAGTAGTGTGGGTAGCAGCAGCAGCAGAAACTCACCCACTGGTTTTCATGTGCGCTTAGCAAGGGCAAGCTGTGCCTTTGCTGCTGCTATCCATGCTACCATGAGTACGCTATTTGTTAGCTCTGTGAAAGCCAGCATGAGTATGTGTATTCGGATCACGCCCTTAGCTTGTAGTGTAGAGGTAGCCTTGGTGTGTTTGGTTGCACCACAGAAAATATATTTTGTATTTCAGAACAAACAGTTTCAAATTTCCTTTTTGTTGCAGGAAGGTAGAAGAATAGAGCTGCAGGATGGTAAATTTCAGAGGTCTTGTCTATAGTCAGACTTACATGGGTTAAACTAAATCTCTTAAAATCATGCCTTTAGTTAAATAGGCGCAAGACTGTGCGGAGACAAGGCCTGAGATGTGGGATGTTAGTTTAGGACTCTTAATGCAATTCAGGTGTGTTGAATGTTGTTGGATTAGTCTAAATTGATATCTGAAAACACAGTCCTGATCAGCTTCTTTGTTTTTGCATGTAGTTTGTCAGCTTGGATTGTAAAAACATGTGTAAGACGTGATCTAATCTTAGTATAACATATTTCAATTGACCATCTTACATAAGTAAGTTAACACTAACTGAACCTGTTCAGTCAGCCTAATGACTGCTGTAAGAAAATTCTCTGGCTTGTAGACTAGAACTTGGAAACTGCTTATTGATTATCTTATAATTCCTTAATGCAACTTCAGTTACGTCTGATGAAGTAGAATCAGCTGCTCTCTTCTTAAGAGCCTGACTCATATTGGAAGAGGATATAGCATTTTTGGTTGACTGTGTTTAGTCAATACGTAGAAACTCTGGTCAATACCAACATACTCTTGAAATGTACTTTCAGTATACTTTAAAAACAGAACACAGATGCATATTTTCACATAAAAACCCTATTTGTTTTGAGGGAGGAGATGAATAGAACTTTTTTGTTTTATTTGACATATTGTTTTAGTTCTAAGAATTTTGTACTACCGCCAGATTCAAGCTTTTTGGCCTCATGATTAAACTTCAAATTATTGACCTTAGATTATTTTTAGGGCTTAACATTAACTTCACCATTTACAGGGTCAGTAATCATAAAACATTGCATGTTCAATGAGCATTGAAACATAAGGTAATTACTGAGAACTGTAAAATCTTCTCTTGTGACAAACCGTAAAAACTGGAAAAAAAAATCAGTGAAGATAGTTATAATTGTTGCCCGTCTCTCTCTTGCAGACAATATTCATTTTCCTATTAGACCACTGAAAATGCCCCTAATGTCACATCTTTGACATTCTGCATCACAATGACTATCCTTCTGGCAAAAAAGGACTGGATGATGCTCCTTTCCACTGTTCTGTCAGCTGGAGAGGTTGCTGCTAAAGAATTATAAAAGCTGATTTTCAGTTCAGTTATTTTATAAAATATCTGTTGTGACATTCAAACAGTTAAATATGTTCTCTTGTGATATTAAGGGCAACAAAATAAGCTCAAGGTATTCCTATAATATTTTGTCATTTACTTTAAAATGTTTTTTTTCAACAGAATTATGATTTAAATGATGACACAGTGCTAAATGAGATAAAATTAGCAGATGCTAATCAGTACCAGTTGCCTGACCTATGTGCAGAAGAACTTGCTGTTATCCTTGGAGTTTGGTAAGTTTATTGGTATCTTTGTTCCTTTTGTAAAATCTCCCTTGAATCTTGTGAAGTGTTAAAAAATAAAATCTCAATGAAATAGGCCTTTTTTAAAATCAAGACTAGAGCATATACTAAGCTATAGTCTTGATAAAATCTTTCCTTCCAGAGCAGGGGGACAGCTGCAAGGGAGTTTGAGCAGTTCTGTTTTTAGGACTTGAGTACTGACATACACGTATGTACAAGCATGTGTGTATCTTTCACTACATCACCTTACTTTAATGGATGGCCTCACAGCTATACTTGCACTAATTTATTATTAATGTATCTACCTAATGTGATGGATTCGTTTTTCTTAACATAATTGTATTTTCCTGTACTTGAGTGGTTCAAATTTTGGATAAAAATCAGTAAAAACAGAATTATAGTGATTGTAAAACCTGGGAATTTTTCAGTAAAAGTGACTAAAAACTGAAAATGAAGGGCCTTGAGCATATAAAGTGGTGAATGAGAATTTCACAACAGAGTAGATAAAAGGGGACACAACCTGTGTGTGGATATCTCTCACATTTCAGAAAATTAATAAATGTCCAGTGATATCAGCAGTGCTACATGAAGCACTATATCACTGTGACCCTGTGAAAATCTCTCTCTCTGTGCCTTGGTTTACCCATCCATAGAATGGATACATAACTGTGATTATCTACCACATAGTGATGAGCCTTTGTTAATGTTTGTAGCACTCTTCTAGAATTTACACTGAAGGACAATATAGAGCATGAAATTAGTAATGAATGATATTTAACTTTGAAAATTGCTAAATTGAACTGATTGGGAAGGGACTTATACATAATTCTATGTGTGTACAATGCCCACTTCACACATGGACACATAAATAGTGATTTTAAATAAATATACAAACCACCACCAATTAAAATATAAATGCTGCTAATGTGATCTTAAGATCATACAGTCCAGGAGGGAAGGATGAATTGTACTTGATAACATTTGTTCTTCCCCTTGTTCGACACATTGACTTGTCAAAAACATGCATTTACTATTGTAACAAAAGTAGTAAGGAGAGTCAACCAATAAATAAATCGAAATAATGATTTGAGATGAGAGCCTACAGATGGAAGAGCCACTGCCAATACACTTATATTCACTGCTCACATAATTCTCCCCCTGGAGAGAAGATGAAACAACAAACTACAGTAACTCCTCACTTAAACCACTGAGCTATCCCTCCCCCCTATGGTTAACGTTGTTTCCTTGCTGATCAATTAGAGAACATGCTTGTTTAAAGTTGCGCAATGCTTCCTTATAATGTTGTTTGGCAGATGCCTGCTTTGTCCACTGCTTGCAGAAAGAGCAGCCCATTGGAGCTAGCTGGTGGGGGCTTGGAACCAGGGTGCACCGGCAGCCCCGTATCAGCTCCCTGTGCAGCAGCCGCCCAGCAGGATATCTATTGCTGGCAATTTAGCTGTCCCTCCCCATGCCGTGTGCTGTTCCTGCTCTCTGCCTTGGAGTTGCTCCTGGGAGCCTCCTGCTTGATGTGCGGGGAAGGGGGGCAGGAGAAGGGGGTGGCTAATGTCAGGGTGTCCCCCTCCCCCTGCTCCTCCTACCCCCCGCTTACCCCATCTCCATAGAGCGGGGTGGGAGACATGACAGGGCTCAGGACGGAGGGAGCTTGCAGGAAGCAGCTGCTGTCTTAACTTGCTGATCTACATTAAAAAGGCAATGTACTTAGAGTGGGATCAGCATACCTAAAGGGGCAATGTGCATCTCTCTCTTACTCTCACACACTGGGTGTGTCTCTCTGTCTGCCGTGCTGTCTCCCTTCCCTCCATTTGTGCTGCCTTGTAGAGTGTGAGGCTACATTAACAACATGTTAACCCTTGAGGGCTCAGCCGAGTGCTAGATCATTTAGCAGTAAGGCATTCCCTGGGAAATATCCCACCCTCTTCCACTCTCTGACTTCACCACCCCAAGCAAGCTTCACAATCATCATTGCTGTGTACAGTATTAAATTGTTTGTTTAAAACTTGTACTGTGTGTGTGTGTGTGTTATGTATATAAATAGTCTTTTGTGTGGTGAAAAAAATTTCCCTGGAACCTAACCTCCCCCCCCATTTACATTATGGGGAAATTGGATTAGCTTAACATCATTTCGCTTAAAGTCGCATTTTTCAGGAACATAATTACAACATTAAGCGAGGAGTTACTGTACACTGACTGTAGTTAGTCATATTGCTAGTGTGTTTCTGAACAATGTTCTGACACTAAGGTGATGGTGTGATGTATAGAAAAGATTACCTCGGTACTGAGTTGATGGCAAGTACATTTGAACTTGATAGTTAACAGCAGACTCTCCAGACGTGTTGAAAGGAAGGATTCTCTAAACTTAAGTGAACTTCCTTTTGTGTTGCAAAGCATGTACCTGCCCAACTCCAGGGTGAACCCACAGGCTTTGACTCTCAGCTCCTGTGTGGTTTTGATTGTTGGTGGACGAGTGATGCTTTTGAGTGACTGCCCTTGGCACATTGTCATGATAAAGGATATAATAAGTTACGGGAGGAGTTAATAGAGTAATTTCCTAGCTCAAGGCTTAAGATTCCTTAGTTTGGCGCCCCAAAGAATCTGCAGTTTTCATTAGCTTTCAGTTTCCAAATCATTTCTGAAATGATGCAGACCTTGCTTCGTTCTGGTCTGTTCTTGTAATTAGTGTTCAATACCACTTAAATGGCATACATTGCTGGCTCCCATTCTTAGCAATGAATTTTTTTCTGAATGTAAATAAGACTTTGGGTTATGGAAATCCCATTGAAATCGATGGGAGTTTTGCCATGGCTAAGAGAAATTCAGGATCTGGTCCCAGGTCTGCAGCAATACTTGGGGACATCAGTGCAAGTTAGATATTATTTCAGCTATTCAGAAAGTATTTAACTACAAATACATAGGATGCAATTGAATTCACAGAACACAGAATGTGTCCTCCTGCAAAAATTCTTAGATTCAAACTGGTTAAAATGCTTAAGTAATGAAACAAAATACTATTGCAAATGTTTTCCCTCTAATAAAATTTTGAGAGGATATTAAATGTTTTTAAAAGTCTTAATACCTCATAGCAGATGTCTGCATAACAATCCAAGAAACACCTCATGCAGTAATATTTGAGCCAATATGGAATTAATGTGTTTAAACTCAAACTGATTCATTTTTTTACCTCATGGTACAGTAACTCCTCACTTAACATTGTAGTTATGTTCCTGAAAAATGCAACTTTAAACGAAACGATGTTAAGTGAATCCAATTTCCCCATAAGAATGAATGTAAATGAGGGGGTTAGGTTCCAGGGAATTTTCTCTCTCTCTCTCTCTCTCACACACACACACTCACACACACACACACACACACACACACACACACTTTTAAACAAATGATTTAAAGTTTGGTTGAAGTGGAGGAGTCAGAGGGTGAGATATTTTCCAGGGAATGCCTTACTGCTAAATGATGAACTAGCAATTGGCTGAACCATCAAGGGTTACTCTCACACTCTACAAGGCAGAAGGAATGGAGGGTGGGGAGACAGCATCGCAGACAGAGACAGCCACCTGTGTCTGTGAGAGAGAGATGCACATTTCCCCTTTAAGTACACTGCCTTGTTAATTAGATCAGCTTGCTGAGACCGCAGCTGCTGCCAGCTCCCTCCATCCTGAGCCCTGTCATGTTTCCCCCCGCTCTATGGAAGATGGGGTAAGCGGGGTGCAGGAGCAGGGTGGAGGGGGACAGACTGACAGCCCTCCTCTTCCTCCCCTCCCGCCCCGCACAGCAAGCAGGAGTCTCGGGGAGCAGCTCCAAGGCACATGGCAGTGAGGGGAGGGACAGCTGCAATTGCTAGCCTGCTGGGCAGCTACTGCACAGGGAACTTAGGGGAACGGGGAGCTGATAGGTTCCCCTTGGTTCCAAGCCCCCACCAGCTAGCTGCAACGGGCTGCTCTTCCTATAAGCAGTGGACAAAGCAGGCGGCTGCCAAACGACGTTAGAAGGGAGAAATGCACAACTTTAAACGAGCATGTTCCCTAATTGACCAGTAATGTAACAACGAAACAACGTTAACCGGGACAACTTTAAGAGAGGAGTTACTGTACTCTTACACCAGTATGGCGGGGGGAGGAGGGAGAGAAATCCATTGATAGTAGTTTGGTGTATCATATTTAATTTTCCCTTTATATATGACATGTTACTATGTGCATTGTCTCCAACCAGTTTTCTGTGGCTTCTTTTGTCTTTGCTATGGCACCTTTCATTTTAAATTTGTTGATTTTTAGTTGTTATCTTTTCAATCAGTCTACATTTGGGTGACTACAGTATTTGGTAGTTTTTAAAATGCCCAACTGTGGCGTGGTCTGCCTCAGCATGGACATGCTTTTTCTCCTCTACATCACTTTCTTTGACACTAAAGATAACTACTTTAAAGCCTCTCTCCTCTGCTTATTCAGTTTGATTCCAACTTCAGTCATCACAATGCACAGGATGGTGATCAGAATAGTGTCTAGCCACCTCTCTTTCTTCTCGCATTCGTTTTCCAAAAAAAAAAATGCATAAAGTCCAGAGAAGCTTTAATCTAAGGAAAAATAACTTAATATATGCCCCTGGTGGTATTGAAACAACTGCTGAATTGGGCAGTGAAAGACAAACCCACTTTGCTTAGCTCACACAAAGGTGGCACGCACTGCAGCTCCTAGCCTTCGTGGTATCCAGTGGCCCTGCCTCTGTATGAGACCTCTCCAGGCCTCCGTTCTGTCAATATGGATTCAGTGTCCCTATCCAATCAGATTACCTCACCACAGCAGTAACCCAGTCCCTGAGGTGGTGCAACAAATACAGAAATCTGATTAAGGGAAAACATCTCATGGTCAAAATCATGACACATCCCTCTGTCTTTTTGTCTGGGAAATTAGTCCTCCCTGGAATGCAGAAGAAGCATCAATTTGCTGGAACTGTGGGCAGTTGGCAATGTTATGAGACGCTTAGTGACCTGCATGATTGCCACTTCTTTCATGATGTAGACCAACAATTGCACCACTGTAGCTTATGTAAACAAGTAGGATGGGACTTGCTGCTGAGAAAAGAAGCTCTCTAAATTCTCCTTTGGGTCAAAAAATGCAGAAACTGACAATCTTGGTCTTCTAAGGGAAAACTCAAAATTTGGGCTGATTGACTGAGACACCCAAACTTGTCCATACGAGAGCAGGAACTGGACAACAAAGTATTTTAGCTATTCTCCCTGGGATGGTGGATACCACTAGATTGATTTAACTACATTGAATGGGTAATAAATAGACCTCTTCTGTTCCAGATTTTGGGAGAAAAAGACCGATAACTTGTCATTCAGTTGATCAGACTATCAACTATGTCTTTCTCCGACAAAGCTCTGGTGGCCAGGAAAATTGTAGAGGACAAAGTAATCATCCTACTGATAATGCTGAATTGGACTTTCAGATCCTGGTTGTCACAACTGATGAAAATGTTACCTTGTCCCCCATGAGTATTACTCCACATTGAAGACCACTGATGCAGGAGCTGATCTGTTGTCCATATCAGGGCAGGTTGGAAGTGGTGACCTGTATCTTATAGAGAATACATCCTCGGAAACTTGGTTTCTCTAATCTATTGGTTGATGTCCTCCTTCAGT
The DNA here is from genome assembly GCF_013100865.1 of Trachemys scripta elegans. Lineage (NCBI taxonomy): Eukaryota > Metazoa > Chordata > Testudines > Emydidae > Trachemys > Trachemys scripta. Next base: position 62,068,580 of record NC_048300.1, on the reverse strand, counting down.
CCAAGCACGATTCCACATCCAAAACCTATTTGGCAGGTTCTCATCTCCTGCAGATGGGTCTCAATTTAAATCAGCATCTAATAAATCTGTCTCCACTTTCATTTTGATGGATTCATTTGAAGAGTTGAACATTTGTATATTAAGTTTCCATGTGGGTGCATGTTAGAAACTTTCTGTGGAAAGTATCCACCTGGAAAAAGTTTTGCATTACAAACTCACGTTTCTGTACTGATTAAAGCAGTGGGAAAGCTTCATCCTCTTATAATATACTAACATCAACTGGAAGCTGAATTTTGGTTCTATGATAATTGAAAGGGCATCTCTCTGAGCACATGGCTACTACATCATTGTTTTTCTTACCCACAAAAAGCCACTTTAATGGGTATTGCAAGAAGAATCAATTACTTGATTATCTTGTCAGTCAAGAGAGTCTCTTCAGCAGTTCTTTTCTAGACCAAGTGGTACTTCAAACAGCTGAATTTTTACCTAGAATTGTCTCTCCCTACCCTTTAAATGAAGGCCTTACTCCTTATTCTTTCTTTGTTCAGCCCCAATTCTTCTAATTCCTAAAGAAGTTTAAATGGCAGCACCTAGTTGTCTGTAGAGTTTTTAAACTCTTTTTGGACAAGACAGAGTCTTTCAGGAAAACACAGTGCTTTCTCTGTCTGATATTGGGGGGAAAAAAAAGACTTTAAGCCTCTAGTCTAAAGCAATCATAATCTGGCAGCAACAGTTGAATTATGTAGGAAAGCTGGTAAAACTCCTCCGCCTGGTTCGAGACCTTATTTGACACAAATCTATTTCCACTTCTTGGGCAGAGAGAAATAGAAGCTTTTAATAAGGAAATTTGCAAAGCGGCAACAGGGACATCTTGTCACTCCTTCAAAGAGGATTACGTGATGCATATATCTCCTTACCCTCAGATGCAGCCTTCACTTGTTGGGTCCTGCAGTCTACCTTTTTCTCTTTGATGCCTATGTTTTAGATGCTCTCTTCCTCCCTTCCCTTTTCTGGATTCTGGACTGCTGATAGTGTTTTCCAGCCTGTTGTGGTGCCTATGTATGATAATACAAGTTTGTCCTTACATGTAAATTTGTTCTTCTGTAAGTCTGGGTATTACTAGACTTACAGTTAGAATTTTAAGCATGGGAAGTTATCTAATGGGGCTGCATATGTTTATTTTATATATAGGGTGCTAAAAATTCTGATTCCATGATGCCTGTTGTAAAAAGACAAACCCATAGGTCAGGTCAACATTTTCTTAATGACCAAGACTACCAAGAGGAGGCATAGCAGGCGGACTGGTGGATAATCTGGCAATAAGAATCCCCTACCCTAGTGCCATCACCACCTTCCGCAGGAGCCAGTATTGCACCCAGACCCACATGTCTTAGATTGTCTGGCTTGATTCAAAACAGGCCACTTTTAAAGAATACCGGCATCTCTGGTAGGGTATCCAAGCCAATGTTGCACCCATGAAAAAGAGAACCTCTTTTACTTTCTAATTGAATACTTTTTCAGGTAACTTAAAAATCATCAGGGTCATGGAAATATTTATCAATCCGTATCTATAGTGATATATAAAAGACACCTCTTGTAATGAAGTTTCTGTATTTATAAGCCAACACCACATCCTATAGAAACTGCACTGTTGAAACACACAATGCCAGTATCCATGCTTGAAAAATTTATAAGATAACAAAATAATCAGAGGTTAATACAAAAAGGAGGGAACCTCATAGATATTATGGGGTAGCACACTAATGATAAGCCCAGTACGCTGCCCCTTCCACTTGACACACTGGCTGGTATGTTAGGGTTTCCACCAATGAGCTTCTCCTTAAGGGTCCGTTACTATTGTATTAATTGAACTAAGCTTGTAAGTGTCTGATAATTTTGGAGTGCTCGCCCAACTCCAACACAGAAATGCTGGAAGGGAAGGGGATGCTTTCTTTCTCCCAGATCTCCTAGTGGTCTGATCTCCTGGATTTTTACTGCTGCTATAGCATCATTAGTGAAATTGACCCTTTTTTGAATGTTGTATTCTATTGCTCCTGTTGGGGAAGCCCTATTTGCAAGAATGGCAGATGCAGGCTAGGACCTTCACTGCTTTGTGTGTTCTGTGTGGAGAAATGGCAGAAGAAGAGAAAGAGAGGTGATAAATAATTGATTTCTTCTTTCACCGTTCCCTCCCTCATAGTTTCTTCAGTAACAGCGGAAGATGTGCAGGCATTGTAGAATGAAATTTCAAAAGAGTCTGTTCCACCTCACCTAATGTGCATATCAAACAAGGTGATTTGTGAGAGTTAAACTCTGTTGATTAAGAAGAACTGTGGGCTGAAGGCGTACTGTATCATTGCAAGCCTGTGCTCGTCAGATTTCCAATTTATTGCTGGTGACTAGGAAAGTACTTTCTCTTCCAAGTTGTGGAGTACTATGTGTAACCCACACACCTTCAGGGTGTGGTGTTCTGTCCCATCTAGTAGCACCGAGACCACTTAGAGAAGGGATCTCAAACTCAATTTACCTTAGGGCAAGTGCCAGTCCTCAAATCATCCCAGCAAGCCAATAATGTCACTGAAGATGGTGTTCAGAAAAGATAACATATATTTTTTATTTTGAATTTCTTAGAAATAATAAAACTGCCATACAACTTTATACAATTCTTCGCCTGCCAGAGAGTTTTTCATGTTTGCCAGACACCTGGCAACGCTTCAGTTCTGTTGATGATTGGCTCCAGTGACTGAGCAGTTGAAACCTTCAGGATTGCAGCAAGGTGTACATCAGACAGTTGTGTTTGGCATTTTGACTTGTTTATATTTGTGGGGAAAAATGACGCTGCCTCCATGGCTGACTCTGCCTGGCGACTAGTGATGGTATCTCTGTCCCTCTCCTGCACCTGTAGCAGACAGACCCAGGGGGGTGGCTGCATGCATCTCTCCTCTGTGGGCCGCAGTGGGGTGGTTCTCGGGCCCCAGATGGCCCGCGGGCTGGGACTTTGAGACCCCTGACTTAGAGAGAGATTAATGAGTTTGCTCTACAGCCTTAGCTAAAAGCCTACTGACTGTTAGCTAAGGCTGTAGAGCGGACTCATAATATCTCTCTAAGTCAGGGGTCTCGGTGCCACTAGATGGGACAGAACACCACACCCAGATGATGTGTGGGTTACATACTTCCCCTAGCTGAGGAAGCGTGTCCCGAGCTTCAGAGACTTCCCAGTTGAAATCCTGGACGAGCCCCCACTTGTAATGCTGACAGACCCCGGTCGGCAGCAGGCGGGATCAAACCTGGGACTTCAGTGCATGAGCCTCTACCACATGAGCTAAAAGCCAACTGCCTGTTAGCTAAAGCTGTAGAGCAGACTCATTTTCTCTCTCTCTCTACGTGGTCTCAGTGCCACTAGATGGGACAGAACACCACACCCAGAAGGTGTGTGGGTTACATGTGCACAAGTGACTTTGGAAGTCCTAACCTTGTACTAGTTATTTTAGTATAAGACTATGTCTACACTGCACAGCTTCTGAAAGGTATGCAGTGTAGCCGCTCTTTGTTGGCAGGAGAGATCTCCCAATGAGGTGTGGTAGCTTTGTTGGTGGGAGCACATCTACTGCCGACACAGCGCTATCCACACCAGTGCTTTTTGTTGGTAAAACTTTTGTTCGTCATGGGGGGTGTTTTTTCACACCCTCAAGTGACAAAAGCTTTAGCAACAAAAGTGCAGTGTAGACATAGCTGAAGAGTAAAAGTAATGCAATAAAATTTCTGTTTATAGGTGGGCAGTGTTTAAAGGTGGTGAAGAGCACTAGTAAATATTTGTTGGCAATATGACCCAACTTTAAATACAGCTCATGAGTATACATTTTTGAGAACAAGCCAGTTAGAAAGTGGTGCCAGACATTAAAATGATCTTGCCATGGTCAGTTTGTAATATATTTTTTTAAATTCTAAAATACATTGCTGTACACCAGTAACCACAGCTGTGTTAAGAGAGTCTATTCAGGAAATCATCTTCTTGCCATTCAGAACTACTTACATAATGAATCTCACTGGTCATGAATTGTTCATGAATCTGAAGCGTCTATCATAGAAATTATAGCTCTGTAAGACTAAATGAATCATCTTGTCCATCTCCCTGCAATTGCAGATTTCTGTTTAAACATATATACTCTGTTGTTTAATTTGGCTTCAAATGACTTGAGCAATGAAGCTTCCACTACTTACCTGGGAACATTTTCCTGCAGCATTATATACCCCATTCTAAGGGTATTTTTTCCTGGTATCTGCATAATTTTATTAATTTTGTCCTCTTATTTCTACTTCTACTTCATTGGACAACCCTTGATGCCTGGTCTCTGTTGTTTGTATTGCACATCTACTGAGACACTATTATAGCCCCTCTTAATTGTTTGGCCAAGATGTACATACAGAGGAGTATTTATCAATTACAGCAATCCCCTCATCCTTTTGGTTGGTTTCTTTTTGAGTGCCCTGCAAGATAGGACACTTCCTTGTATTTATTTTTTTAGTCTATTATTCACTGCAGTCATTCTTTATGAATTGCAGGTTGCTTTTTATTCTTTAAAAAGTACATTTGTCATGCAAATACATTTTCTTGGGATGAAAAGGGAAAGGGAACTGTACATTTTGATTAATAGTTTTTGTACTTTGTGTGTGTTGCATGCAGAAGTGGAACCAGGAAGGTTCAGTTTTATCAAAATTTGAACTCTTCTGTGCTTGCCCTTATTTTTCTAAATCTGCTGTTAATTCATCTAAAATAATTATGGTTATTAAGAGACTTTTTCTGATTTTTATCTATTTTTGGGGAGGTTGGGCATATTTTCAGTAGAAATAGAAAATTGACTATTTGCTCCTGTATTCCATACATAAAGTCACAGTCCTATTTGTGACACCATTGTTGGTTGCAGTGGAGATGGCTGTAATGTTCCCCTTCACTGCTGATTTCAGGCAAGGGAAGAAGCAGCTGAAGCAGAGAATCTTTTAAATTATCAAGTTTCTGTTTTCATGAAAACTGCCGTGATAATTTTTTTTAAAGGAAGGAAAAAACAGACTGTGACACACAGGCAGAATTGTTTCCAAATAGTGTTCTCCAAAGGTTTCCATGAAGCATTGGTATCATTTTAAAGAAACAAATTCATCTTCAGGTGGTAAGAGGAAAGGGATGTTTGTTATTGAAGTATGGAAGTAGGTTGTATTTAGCCACATACGTGTAATAGCTAATATACAAACCCTTTAGTAATTGTTAAAAATATATTGTATTATTCCCTTGGTTACAGTAGTTTTGAGTTTTATCTTTAGCTTGAAGACTGGTATCCCTTTACATGCTTTACTAGATAGTTTACACTTCATATTTTAATGTTACTACTTCAACCAAAAAAAAATGAACCAATAAGACAGTAAAATATTGGAAGAGAGATAGCAACTCTAGTAGTAAGAATACCTCACACTTTCTATTATAACGGCTTGCTGCTTGTAACTTTGAGAAACTTTAACTATCCAGACTGAAACTTTTCATGCTTTATCTTTGCCTCATATTGACGTTATTGGAAAAGTTTCAGTAAAAGTGTATGAACTTGCTTCAAAGAAGGGAGCCAAATAGAGTTGGCCATGTCTGTACAAGCAGCAGGATAGGCTAGCTGCCCCAAGGATGTACGCATCCGAGCCTCAGGGCATGTACTTGGAACCGATAGCCCCTCATGTTGCTGCAGCTACACTCTATTTTTAGTGCGCTAGCTTGATGAGAGCTGGTGTGAGTATATTTCCTTGACCTAGGAATTACCACCAGCTCCAAACGTAGACATATCCAACGTTACTTTTTTTTCTGTCTTGCTCACTTAGACTGTAAGCTCTTTGAGGCAGAGGAAATGAGTATCTGTTTGTCCAGCACCAAGAATGATGAGGCGTTTAGGCACTATTGGAATACAAATAAAAATGATTGTATTTCTCATCCTCTTTTTTCTCTACTGTGCCCTCTCTGAGCCCCCATCATCTTTTTTATCTGTCACTGAGTTCTTGAGTCAAATGTAGAGCTAGATAAAGTTCCTTGGACAAGGTATCTCTTTCCTTTGTTCTGCAAAACCTATGGTATGCTTCTCAGGTGCTGTATACATATTATGTTTGTTACTCCGGAGGAAGCAAAATGGTATTCAATAATTTTTTTTAAATGGGATTAATAAAATTCCATGATCCATGAAAATTCCTTCCCAACTCAGAATTAGGTAGTTTTGGTGGATTAGGAGGATGTTCAGTGTGGTGAGAGCAGAGAAAACAAAATGTAGATATATTAGGTACAATACTATATAAAATTTTCAAGGTAAACTTTCTCTATAGATAAACCTCAATGAGGGAGTACATTTCAGTTTTGAAATTATGTTCTGCTGTGATATTAAGGAAACATAAGGTTGAAAAATATAAATGGACAAAATTTGGGAAATGAAAATGTTCTGATTAATATGCAACTTTAACTGTGTCCATTGTGCTTATGAATGGTGACAGTCTTTAACTACATAGTTGCATATTATGTCTACAATGTAACTGTACAATATATACACAAAGTATAATTATTATTAAAGTTGGAGGATAATTAGTTTGAGACACACAATTTCTCCCATTTGAAGGGTATAGAATTAAAGAGCATAATCACTTTCATGTTCCATGGCTCCCATGAGAATCTTTGCAACTTTACCTGAAGAACATTACCACTGTATTCTTTATATTTTGCAATGTCAGGTACTTGGAAAAAGCAATTATAAAGTTTCAATGGTGATCATTATTTGTTTATAGTGTAATTTAGGCCTTAATATAATTTAGTGTTTCACATGGGGCTGGAATTATAACCCTGTTGTCCCCTTTTGTACCATTTGATGGACTTCATATATCACTTGTAGTACATTATGGGATTTGGTGAGCTATTTTGATTTGTTTGTGTAAGAAATATCCAATTATTTGGAGTTGTGTACCCATTTCCTTTTTTGGCTTTACAGATACATCCTACTGTGATTAATATCCTTGGGATCTCTCAACTTCTGCTCTGTTTTTGGCTTTTCCCTTGTGTTTGCTCACTACAGCCTGCTGGCAGCTTACTGGGAGAGGAGCCCTCTGTCAGTGCTCCTTGACAGATTGAAAGGAGGTTGCATGTTCCAGAAATTTTACCTTTTAGTACTTCTCCTTAAAGGTTATGGAGTTTTTTCTCTTTGAGAAGATTGTGTCCGATTACCCACTGATCAGTAATCTTAACATAAACAAGTTTCTGGAAAGACAGAAAATGGATTTAAAATACTGGCTTAATGTATCTCAATTTACACTGCTTATAAGCTTAAACTAGATAAGGTATCTCGGCTTGTTTACAGAGAGAGAGTGGATAAAAAAGAAAACTAAACGCATAACATCCCTTGAAACTAATCCCTTTCTCTGACCACTCTGCTTCTCTTTCTGTGTCCCCCTTAACACGCTTATTAAATCCTTCCTCTAGTTGTCCCAGTTTTCTGAAGGCAAAGAGTTATAATAGAAGTTCATAAAACAGTTTTGCTCTCCACCCTCTAGAAGATGGCACTAAGGAAGAGAAAACAATGATTTAATGCCACTTTGAAGGGCCTTTAACAACCTATCTTGGGTACCATCTTTCAAAAACCTCCTTGACAGGATGTAGCATACCCAAATGTTTGTGGGTTTTTTGTTTTGTTTTCAATTACCTGTGACTTATGGACAAAGGCAACCCTCTGTTGCACACACATCATAAAACATTTTTTATTCATAACATTGTTTTCTAAAAGATGTTTTTAGCTTTTTGCAAATTTGAGAAGCATGCTTTATATATAAAGATTGTATTGATTGAACTGAAATTATTTTGTGTATACTCAAAATAATTCTTGTTCTACAGCATAGATTTCCAAAAGAACAACCCAATACACAAGCTAACTGAAGAGGAGCTTTTAGCATTTACATCGGTAAGTAACTTATCTCTGTTTTTTACTATATTTATATCTTCCTTTGACTTCTTTAAGTGAAGTACTAAGCTGTGACCCATCAACTATTTTGGTGAAATTGTTTATGGATAAAATCTAATCTGGTTTTGGTCTGTTGCTTCCATAATTATGAAAAAGCACATTCTGTCTCTCTGTCTCTGTCTCTCTCTCTCTCAAATCAATGCTGAAATTCAGCCTTATTTGCTTCACCAGCTCTGCACTATAAAAAAAAATTTTAAAAACCCCAAATACTATTTTCATTTCAATGTCTTTTACAAACATTTAATGAGAGAATTTCTGACTATTTTAGATTCTGATTCCCTACTGGGAGTTGAAATGTAATGGTACAGGTCAGGCCCTTACAACAAATTCTTCACACTGATTTAATGCTGAAAGTACTTCCCTACCTTGTGAGCATCTAATTCTCAAGAGTCTTTTGTAAATTAAATAGAATTGTGCAGTCAGAAACAGTATTCTGATCCTTGCAAAGCCTTAAACACAGGAGCATACATATTCTTTTTTGGGAGTTAACTGAACTGAAGTCATGGAAAGCTAAATGTGTATTGTTTACACATTTCTTTAGCATGGTTTCTATCTGTTATATTTGACTTATTCTGAAAGTGAAGGATTTTGTAGTGTGCTTTAGAGTGGCCCACTAAATGCAGGTTTTAGCATTAATACTCTATGAACTTGTTCTTTGTTCCATTGTCAAGGTTCATCAACATTTCTAAGTCTGTCATGAAGAAAGAAATTTGTGGTGGGTGGGGAGACTTTATTGAAATATTCAGAATTATAATAGTATTGTGAACATTTATTAATCAATAGTTATCCAATAGTTGTTCAATAGTTCAAGAATAAGTGCGTCAGTGAGTGGCCTAAACGCCTGTTAATTGAAGCATTGTTGTTCGAGAAAGAGAGAAAAAAAAATCAAAGGAGGATGATATGGAACTTGCTAACCAATGTGGGAGTGTTAACAGATCAACATTTTAGGGTGTCTGAATCGGGAGTGGCAGAAGCTGACCGGTCTGTAGTTCCCCGGATTCTCCTTCTTCCCTTTTTTAAAGATGGGTACTATATTTGCCTTTTTCCAATTGTCCTGGACCTTCCCCGATTGCTACAAGTTTTCAAAGATAATTGCCAATGACTCTGCAATCACATCAGCCAACTCCCTCAGCACCCTCGGATGCATTAATTCCAGACCCATGGAATTGTGCATGTCCAGCTTTTCTAAATAGTCCGTAACCTGTTCTTTCACCACTGAGGACTGCTCATCTCCTGTGCTGCCCAGTGCAGCCGTCGGGAGCTGACCTTGTCTATGAAGACCGAGGCAAAAAAAGCATTGAGTACTTCAGCTTTTTGCACATCATCTGTCACTAGGTTGCCTCCCCCCATTCAGTAAGGGTCCCACATTTTCCCTGACCACCTTCTTATTGCTAACATACCTGTAGAAACGCTTCTTGTTACCCTTCATATCCCTTTTCTCCCTTTTCTCAGCATGACCACTGTCGCTTGAACTAAACTAACTTCACTGTAGATAACTCAAGTTAATTCTGCAATGAAGGTTAATCTTATTAGAAGGTAAAAGGACACTGCTAGAAAATAGGTTGGAGGAAACTGGCATCCCTGTGAATCAAGAGTTATTCAGGAACACAGCCATAAAGGTGATTGTGATGTCTAGTTACATCTTCTTTTCTGGTCTGATCGGAGCATCTTGCAAGATCAGGGTGGGAAAAGAATTTCTGGGACCCTCCCATCTCACCAGGTCGCAGAGCTCCAGCTCTAGCCCAAATGTCTATAATGCAATTTTTATAGCCCTGCAGCCTGAGCCTGAGTCAGCTAATACAGGCCAGTCCCAGTTGTTTTATTGAGGTGTAGACATACCCTGAGTTACTGTAAAGGAGTGTGGTGAGGGTCACGACTACTCTCTGGTCACCCCAGACTCGCTCTTTGGGTTGTCTTCCCCCTAGTATATCTTTAGAGTCTACCACTGTGGTGCTCATATCTGTCCTCCACAGCAGCATGATATTGACATTTTTGATACTGTAGTTTCATTGCTGCCCAAAGATTCTAGATAGCAGCCATGAAACTGACCAGAATCTTTTAAAATTCCCTCAGTCATGAACAGAGGAGAGGAGATGGAGCTGTCTGCAGACTCAAGAAGACAATTCTGCATTGTTCTGTTCATGTACAGTATGGTTGCAAAGAAAATCTTAAGGCTAATGTTTCTAAGTTTAAACATATTTTTCTCTAAATTCATTAATTCTCTTTTCTGTTTGATTGTGTGTTTTAATATTCTCCCTCCACTCCTGTATTTTTTGTCCCTATTTAACGTTTCTTCAAATATTTTTATTCCTTCATTCTGGAATTACCTTGTAAAGCCTCATTCTCTCTTCTCTTCCCTCATACCGTAACTCATTCTCCATTCCCCTTATTTCACCATTCACCTTTCTTCTTCCCACCTCTTTTTCAAACTCCCCCCCTCTTTAAAAGTATTAATTCAAACCCAAACAACAGCTGTCAGTGTGTAAACTAAAAAATACTTGTATTTCACTGGGCTTAATTTATCTATCACAGCAATGCTAATTTTAAATCATCTGCTAGTACAAGGCTGAAAAGCTTACGTAAACAAATGTGAGTAATTTATATAGTGATTCACTCAGCTTTCTGAACCATTTGCTTACAAGCACCTATACATATTATGTTGTCATGGAGCTTGGCAAGCCAAGGAGAAAAATTATTTCCAGTGCTGCTGACTAGATGTATGACCTTGAAAGCAAGTCACTCTGCTTGGTTAGCCATCTGTAAAAGTCTTTCAGTGAAGATACAAAATTTACTTGAATGTTTGTAAAATGCTTTAAGATTCTCAAGGAAAGCATTAAAGAAGTGCAAAAGATTAAAACAGACTCGACGTTAATACAATACTGACATCCACCACCGCTTCAAGGCTGGCCAACTGATGTTAAATTTATATCTGTTGCAGAAATATTACTATTGTATTTCATAGGTCTGATTTCTTGTTTCTAGTATAAAGATTGGAAAGGGTTCAGTGTAGTTAATCTTTGTCCTTAATCATTACTTAACTGTAAATTTACAGGGCAAAATCCTGGCCCTATTAAAGTCAATGGGAGTTTTGTCACAGTCTTCAGTGAAGTCAGGATTTTATCTTCAGTACTTAATCCTAATCTATTTCCTCAGGTGGCAGGTATCTTTCTAGAACAACACACTATGATTGCAGTGCTGAGGAACAAAAAATATCTGCAATTTGTAATCTGCCATGGATTTTTTAAGATACTCACACAGTCTTACTCTCGAAATTATAGATATTCCAGAAATGTAGCCTGAACCATTAGGTTTAACAATCTGATGGTTAAATCTTGCTGACTTGCATTTTTGGAACTTTTTCATATTAAGATCTGATCACCAGCTGGATACCTGTATTAAGAGAGAGATTTGATACCTCAAACCTAGACCCTTTTCAAGTGCTGCAACCCAGAGCCCTGTGTCCCATCACCCAGGTACAAATAGAGCTATAAACAGGGAATAATTTGATAACTTTAGCCCTTTTATTGGTTTGTGAATTATCCAAGAGCAGACTGATATTTGCTAGCTTATTCTTCAGAATTGTTCAAACATCATATGTAAACTTCTCAACCTCTGCACTGTTTGCAAACGATTCACCACCTACATTTTAACTGGATTGCCCTCACATGTAAGATATGTACTTATAAATGACCAAAGTTTGGACTTACACCTACCTTTTTAACTTTCTCTTCAAGAATATAAATACTTCTGCTCAGGAGTTAAAACAGGACACATTACACCGACATAGCATGTGGGCTATGCAGTAAAAGTAAACTGTCTTATGATCGCTCATGTGATATTGCTTAGGAAATCATACTAACTGATATTTGTGAAGTGGCAGAGGCCCATCTTTTGGGTGAATTCTTCATAGAAAAAAAAATAGAATAGCATTATCATGCCATCTAGTGGCCAACTATTAGAAAATCATGGTGGTTTTTACTTGTACTCCCTTCTCAGTATTAGGGTACATCTACACTACAGGGGGGAGTCGATTTAAGATACGCAAATTCAGCTACGTGAATAGCGTAGCTGAATTCGACGTATCGCAGCCGACTTACCCTGCTGTGAGGACGGCGGCAAAATCGACTTCTGCGGCTTTCTGTCGACGGCGCTTACTCCCACCTCCGCTGGTGGAGTAAGAGCATCGATTCGGGGATCGATTGTCGCGTCCTGACGGGACGCGATAAATCGATCCCCGAGAGGTCGATTTCTACCTGCCGATTCAGGCGGGTAGTGTAGACCTAGCCTTAGTGTCCCTACCCTCTGTTTGTCAGAGGGTGGAGATGGCTGGCTGGAGAGAGATCACTTGATCATTACCTGTTAGGTTCACTCTCTCTGGGGCACCTGGCATTGGCCACTGTCGATAGACGGGATACTGGGCTGGATGGACCTTTGGCCTGACCCAGTATGGCCATTCTTATGTTCCTAGAATAAAACACTTTGAAGCACTTGCCTAGGACCACATAGTTAACTGCGCACAGTGACCCTAATCCAAATCTTCTTTCCTTCATTTCATCTTTTGAGCCAGTTGATCCATGGCCTACTTATTGTAACATCATAAATCCAAGTAAAAATATGTGTGGCTTGTAACCACACAATCCTAAATCTTGCCTGGAATCAAAAGGCACAAATTAGACTCTAGCCTTCATATGGTACTTTGTATCAACAAAGGCTCTCTCTTAGGTTTATGCTTTAACCTGAAATTGTATGTAGTTAGGAAAGGATCTTGTGGAAGAATCCCAAGTAAAATCTCGGACCTACCCTGCAGCTGAGAGAATGAGTCCCATCATAACCTGAAGACTAGGCAAGCCAAATTACATCTGACCTTACGTGGGTTTAAAAAAAATAAATAAATACAAAGATGGGGAGAGTTGGTGCATCAAGGGCTCCTAAATCATCTATTAATGAAGACTTTTAAAAGGCACTGCATGTGCTTATTTGTTCATCAGTTGTTTTCCTGTAAATTAATCAGTTGCAATTCTTTTAAGCTAGTTCAAAGCACCTTCTTAAGCATATAAACAATAACTATACAATGAAATTGGGCAAAAAAGCCATATAATAATGCTGCCCTTGGTTCCTCTAGCATTATTTAAACTGCTGTGTGTATGTGTGAGCAGGCATCTTTTCAGCCTACATGTGGATTCCTAAATCTGCAGGCTGGTTAGATGGTTGTCATACGTTCATCTGATATCTGCTGAAATGTGTCTTTCCTGGAAAAAGGAATGCCTTTCAAGATATCTTAAGAAACATCAGAAATCTTAAATCACTTTAATAAGGCAGTGGATCATCATGAGACCCCTTTACTGTGGGCACCTTTAATCAGAAGAAGTACTTGTGGCCTGCAGTTCCCTTTTAATGGATGTAGTTAAATCATAGTTAAAATAAAGGTAGTACAGTAGGGGACATTAACAAAATAAGATCACACTAATGGCGTGATTCTGCCAGGTACCCAGCACCTCTTGGAAGGTGCAGAGTGCCGTGAACACTGAGTGAAGTCTATTTGAGTTGAAGAGCTCAGTATCTATCAGGTTCAGGTCCTTAATTGAAATTTTGTATCAATGTTGATTGTAGTCCTAAAAATATTGAGAGCTACAGTGGGGACATGAATCATGCTACAAGAAGAATACTGTAGTTGAAAGACATGATTGAACTTGACAGGGAGCTTTGGTATTGCCCTAACAGTACTGATAATTAATTAATAAGTATTGTTAATACTATTGAAGCATTATTTTTGGGTCAAATCCTGTTTGTGTCCATAATCTCATTGACTGTAATGGGCCTACATCTGAGTAGGGCAATCTAGATTTAGTGTATAGATTTTTTTTTTTTGCTCAAACCCATTAATCGAACATCACATACACAAATATTTTAATAGCTTGTCTTCTTTATAGAGTAATTTATAGCTGAAATTAAAGAATCACATATACATAGTAAATTATCTTTGATTTGAATTACATTTTGGGTGTACGTAGGACTCTTTTCATCTTTGAATTTAATAGCCTTGTGCTGTGCACAGCTATACAGTAATCTTCAAGATTTTTACAAAAGTACCAGATTGGACACTAAAATTATTAACTCTTTTCTAGTGTAGCCATTTTTGGAGCTATCACATTCTTGTGATTAAATTGTTAACTAGATATCTTCATGTTAAACATTTTGGCTCCTGTACAAATTATAGTAATCACAAAATGAGTATTTGGATTTAGGTGCGGCTAAAATAGTGATTCCATATTTTACCTGTGTGTTTAAGAATTTAAGGAAACACTTTTCTTTAAAGGATTATTTTATCTTATTTCTATTGTGATAGCACATGGGGAACCCAAAGAGGAATTAGGGCCCCATTGTGCTAAACATTGCACAATCAGGTAGAGTCCCTGCTCATAGTTAGGCATGTATCGTTTTTTTCAGACCTTTTGTGTTGTCTTGTTGAATAGCACATAAAAACCAGTAATTTTCAAAAGGGAAAAATACAAAGAATTATGACAACAAATGTGCTGTCACCTCTCTTTGGTGCTACTTACACTTCTCTGTCATTATCATCTCTTCAGAATTAGCATTTGTTTCTTAGAGCTTTTATGTAGAAAGTAGAAAATAGGGCAAGAAAACAAAGGGGGAGCTAATTCAGAACATTTCCAGATACTGATTTTGTATTGTTTGAGTACTCCCAACTCCACAAAGATTTAAAATCCCCAAAAATATATACCAAGTTACCCTTTCTCTGTTGTCAATGGATTTTCTTAGTTTAAGGCTAAGAAATTACAGTTGTAACAGTTACTGGTTTGGTGTGATATTGGGGAGTATTTTTTCCCTACAAGTTCACAAATACGTAAATAGACCGCCTCATGTTTGTGCCCTTAATATTTGCATTGGCATAAAAATCCTTTTTGTGAATCAACAAATGTGAGTCCTTAAAAACTAAAATGCTCTTCCTCTGTTAAATTTTTGCTCATTTCATTTGTTCACTCCGAATTTCTTTGATCTGGTTAATGCATTCACTACAGTATGTTTGAGAGGAATGAATGAACAGGATAACTGTACATGAGACTTCAGAATATTTTGAAAATTAAAAATTGTTAAAAATGTAACATTAAAATATCTATTAAATATGGCTTGTGTGTATACAGTGACCTGTAAGGCAGGAAAGTTCATTACTATTACTGGAATGTAAAGTAGTATTATAGTACTTCTATTGGTTTCTGTAACAGACTGTAGTTATTGCTTCATTTTGTTAAATTCTAGGTTCTTCTCAGTCTTTGTTGACATAGTCCCCTCCCCAGTTCCATGGATTCTGTTCAGAAATGATGATAAAGACATTTCCTTGGAAAAGGGAGGTGCTGGGGGCAGGGTAGGGCAGGGCTTTGCCACACCAGCATAGTGCTATGAGATCCTTTAGATCTCAGGCCAGGGGCATGGGTTAGAGCAGCACAGGGAGGAGTGTTCATTCTGCCATTCAATGATCAAAGGACTCTAGCTTCAATAGTGGTACTAGGAACACAATAGTGAGGAGGGAGAGCAAACACAAATGGTGCAGTGGAAACTGTCACTATGTGCTCCCCACCTTTTCTTGATTTCATTCTCTATCCCATCTTGATTTGCCTGTGGAGTGATGAGGAGGAGAAGAGGGGACAAGAAAAGGTGTACTGCATTGGTTCACTATACTTTTAAGATTTCTGTGATTTATGGAGGATGGAGCAGCTTGGTGCCTTTATTATGATGCATAAAATTGGGCAGGGAAGATTGGCTGTTGTCTCCCTTCAGACATTTCCAATCTGCGAGAGATCTTTTTCTTACCATTTAAAGGGAGAACAAATCTTACATAATAGTTATCCGCCTTACTGTTCTGTTCATGTTGATCTGACTACAAAAGTTGAACATTCAACCTTCTCTTGCCAAGGAAAATATAGGCAAAAGTTAGAAAAATCAGATGAAACAGATTGAAAAAACAAGGTATGATTGAGAGGGGACCTGTCCAAACCAAAGGAACCAAAAATGGACCAAATGGTAATGCTAGCCATTCTTCCTGTTCCTTGGTTTTCCACTATGCTGATCCATAATTCCATAAGACTATTTTTATTATGGAATTTGATCTTGAGGTTGGCCTGATTTTTCAAAGGAGGTGGGCATCCACTGAAGTCAGTAGGATCCAAAGATGCTTAGCCCCTTTTTAAATCAAGCAATACATTTTAGTGCACGTTTTATTAAATGTATATGCATTGACATTTTTCTCCCTTTAATTGTATGCATTTTTTTCCGTTTGTTCTTCTCAACCTCTATATTTCATTTGGGATATTAAAGGAGAACTAGGGACTGATCAAATCAAGGCACGTGACATTTTCAATGCCAAATTATTAGTAATATCTCTGCAAAAGTAACATGGCAATTTGGTTTATAAAAACTGCTTCTATAGCTTAAATAAAAGCAGTTCATTTTTGTATCTGCTGAGAAAAGGGGTGAAGTATCGTTATATTTTTTTTATAACCAGAAAAAATACTGAGATTCTCATTAAGAATGCTCTCCTGTTGGAACTTTTGTGGCTCTATAAAATTTTTTTTTCACCTTATCTTCTGAGCAGCATTTTCAAAAATGATAGATTCTGTCAGTTACAAGATTATAACACTGCAAAAACTTTCTCACAGCAGAACTGTACTAGTGCCAACAAATGTAAGAGGGTAAATGATTTCAAGGCCATTCTGCTCTCTTTTTTCCTCTTCTCTAAGGGGCACTAGGGAAAGGAGTGAATCACTTTCTAGGAATGTCAAGATCCAAATTTTTACTGCTAATTTAATATATGTATGCTTTGCTGGGAAATCGGATTGCTGCCTCTTGAGTACAGTAGAATCTGAAGCTGCCTCTTCATGCTGATGAGTTGTCATGCACAGTGGCTCAAATGGTTTCTGGGGTTCTTGTTCACAAAGTTTTTAGTATGTATGTTTATAAGGTATTATGAGTAGGATTAGCAAAGAATTCTTAATGATTTTTGCTGTTACTATTTTCAGTGTGCTTTGTGGTTTCAGGTTAAAAAAATTAGATGATGTAGTTCATGTGTTGCAGGGGACAAGTTTGCATTCCATTCCAAGATGGAGATTAAGTAATGGTCAGTTTGAAGTTGCTTTATTTTATAGAACATCATATTTATACATAACTGACTTTTTTTTTTTAATCTCCTTAAACTCTATTCCCCTCTCTGGTCTGTGTCTTCAGTGAGTCCACCTGAATGGCAGCACTGCTTGCAACACATCTTATAGGAGAGGACTGCTTTTGTAGTGTGGTTTGGGAGCAAGAATCTGAATGGGGAGAGGCTTCAACGACACTTTTCCTTCTTTGGATGATTTGTTTTTTGGTACAGTCTGCAAGGAATTACCCAAGCAACAGACTTCAAAGGTCTCATTAAACAATATTTATTAGGAAAAGAACAAGAAAACCACATTAAAATTAAAGAAATGGTTTGGTAGTCTTGTGCTCTGAAAAGTTAAGCAAACTAAATTTGATGACCGTGACTAACAGATTTTCTTCTCTGCCTTTATAATTCAGCTGCTCACTTTTTTCCCTAGCCAACCTGGTTGCTGTGTCCCAGGATTCCCCATCCAACCCCCATCAATTTTTTGGTCAAGTTGTAACTACTATAATTGATTTCAGCTGAAAGGTTTTAGAGTTCATTATAAAAACAGGGTGGAGTTACATCCACATTTCAACAAAGTGCTGTTTGATGTGGTGTATCTACCGGGGGTTGATGAAATAGTCTCTGTTCTCCATACAGTGGTTAGTGTCCCTTCTTTATGCTAACATTCCCCTTACTCTCATTTCCGCCCCATGGCCTAGTTCTGCAGTGGTTCCCCAACTTCCTGGTTCTCAGTCAAGCGTTTCAAAGGTGGTTTTGACCTTCCTTGCTCCATAACTATCCAAGAAAATCCAGAATTTTGATTTGCATGTTAAATTGTTCCTGGTATTAGACTAAATTAGATCAGTCTGTACTATTTCTGTATATTGGACTTTTAAGCAGAAATTATTTTTTTCCTCCTAATTCCCTCATATCAGTCATTCTATATTGTTAAATAGGAATTATTGACAAATGCCAGATCCTTTGTCACAGTCCTTTAAGACTGGTTATATTTTAAAATTGCAATTAAGTACAATCATTTGGTACTTTACATTCCGCCTAATTGACCGTGCTATTGGGAAATGTTTTAATACCTTGAATTCATGTATTATCTCTAAAGAAATCAATGCTAGAAGAGCATCAATTGGTGATGTCAATTTATTCTACTCATCTACCTGTTTGAAAAAATAAAATTTAATTAGATGAGGATGAACCCAGTTTGAGGCTTCCTTTTAGATGAGAGTTTACAATCTCCTTTCTGTTTTCCAACACAGGAGAGGTGGTTTCTTAATGTAAACATTTAATGTTTTAGTGCAGTTGGAGGTAGAATTGCATGTAAAATTTAATTGGCTCCAGAATTTTAGGTAAGCATCCAAACTTTTGTGCATTCTCCCAGTTGGATTGTATTTTGGGGATTCATCAATTAAGACTCTTGTTCAAAATATTTCAGTCCATAAGCTGCTGGACAGAGAAGGAAGAGCCACAAAGGAGGAAGTTGTTTTTTTGTTTGTTTGTTTGTTTTTATATTTTAAGTTTTTTAGTTAATTTAGGGTTTATGGCTTTGATTCTGCAAAGTGTCCAAGCATATGCTTAAGGATTTTCTAAAGTGCTTTGCTGAATGAGGTCCTATAAAAACACTGGCTCGAGCCAAGTATAATGTGGGAACACAAACAGTAAAGATTCTGCATTCAGACTTTTAGACTGCTATATTTTCCCCTCTGTATCTTAGTAGAGAGTATTTTATTGAATAGTGAAAAAAATCCTTTGTAAACATTACTGACGAGAGGTTAAAGCTAAGAATAAACTGAATTTGAATACCATTTAAATACAGCAGCAGCTACACAAGTATGTTTTATATCCTGAGACTGAATATTGCTTGCTCTGGGAGATTCTATATTTAGGGAAAAGGAAGGAACCATATATCTGGCAGGTTGTTTTGATTTTATTTTCAAGATCATCTCTGAGATTTGATACAGGTCAAAGATTTGGAGCGTTAATCACAATCCTATGGGATATGGAATAGCAGTGGACAGAAAGCAAATATGGCAGTTAAAGTTGTGTGATTAAAGGCCATAATTTACATAGTCCTGCATGGTTATCCTTACGTAGTCCAACTATTTCATGGTTATCACTACTATTGCAGTGAGTATATTATGTATTTCTGGCCACACCCTTTTTCTATGGAAATGAAGTCATACCCAATAGTAAACTGTACATATAATTATGTACATGAATGTAATTTGCTTGCTAGATGTCTAACAGATCTTGGTAATAATAATAATTAGTGTTATTAAACCGCTTTACCTTGCTGTATTCTGACTTATTTTAAGAGTTAGACACAAGAAAGCTCTGTTCACCCCTAAAATTATATAAAAATATAGTATGTTAAAATGATTTAATAAGCCTCATTTCTATTTGTTTGAGTAATGCCTAGAGGACCCAACAGAAAATTGTGCCCTTTTGTGCTGGGTGTTATTGCAAATGCATAATAGATAGTCCCTTGCCTCAAAAAATCTAATCTAAATAGACCACGGCAAACAAAAACGGGGGGAAAAAAGTATTCTCCCCATCTTACCAATGGGGAACCTGAGAAACAGGAAGATTGAGAGATTTGCCTAAGGTAATAGAGGAATTTCTGTGGCAGAGTTGAGAATTGAATCCAGGTTTCCTGAGTCTCAGTCCAGTGCCTCAACCATAAGGTCTTTCTTCCTCTGATCCTTTTTCTTTTACTTTCAAAGCTGCAAGACCCCGGGGGTAGTGTTTTTAAATACAATACATTTTATGCAAATTATAAAATCTTTAGCAGATTATTAAAGAAGAAAAAATAACACACTACAGCTTGAAGTTAGTTCATTATAGCCTTTGAATGAACTGCATTTTTATATTCAGCTGAAAGTAACTAGGATTTTCACATGAAACTGGTATTTCTTAACCCAGTTTTCAGAGCATTTTAAATAAAATAGTATTTTATTAATACTTGTATTGTTCTGTAAAATGTCTGGTTTATCATAGTGTATGTTCAATATCCCCTTGACAAAAATAACTTGTTTCTACAGTAGTTCAGCATACGTACACTTGCCAGCCTTGCTTTTGTAAAATGGTGCATTGTCACCAAACAGTAATGCCTTCAGTTGTTGCTGCATTAGTGTGTTTTGGAAAACCTGATAGTTCCCTATATCAGGGAGTTATAAGACTATAGTATTGCAAACCCAAGCATGCAAAAACCATGACTAGGACCCTGCAAAAATCATGTGGTTTTAAAAGTAATATCACATTGTTTCACCTTCCTCCAATTTCTTTTTCACTACTTGCCCACCCCCAGTTCAGGTAAAAATTCAACCATGAATATACCCTTCCTGTTCACTCCATAAAGAAGATTCCACTTGCCATCTCCTCCCAAGGGTGAGGATAACTGCCATTCTCTTTCTCTCTGTCCTAGTATTTCCAACCACATATGTTCCAAAATCATGAGTCAAGTGCCAAGAAATCATGACTTTAAAAGGTTCCTTGATTTGCTTTCTGGTTTTTGAGTTTTAAGTTACACCCAATTCATGTTCTCAAGCTTTTCTCCAAAGACACAAGAGCTAGAACTGTTTGTCTTGTTTTAACAAATGTTGAGAATCTCACCTAATCATAACAGATAGTCCCTTGTCTCACAAAGCTGAGACTTTAGTTAGACACCTCCTCCCCACTTTCATCTGCTTGTCATAATTTTTAGTCCTCTTTCCTAACACATCCTCCCCTTGCTGCCCTCAGTCTCTTTTGTTTCTGCTGCCTAGTCCTCACATAGTAATTGAGGAGGCCACCATCTTCACTGAAGGCCACGTGGCTTTAGGCCCATTGGAAAACACTGGAACATAAATGCCATCTTTGCTGGGCCTGGAGGCAGTCTTACTTTCACCTGTAAAGATTAAAGGGACTTGCTGTTGCTGGGGACAATCTTTGTCTCATTGATAGTAATGGGAGATGGAGACAATTTTGGGAAAGGGCCAAATTTTGCAAGACTGAAGGTAGAAATCAGAAATTCATAAAAACTCTTAACCCCAGATACTGTGATTGTTGTAATAAAATTGTGAATTGGTAACATGAGACCTGAAGGGTGTTCTGGAAGGTTGTTGTGACAATCCCAGAATTTCTCCTATAATTGTCAATACCTTCATGAGACCGAAGATGTAGCCCACCAAGTGGCAGCTGAGGTGTGTGTGCGTCTTTCACTCAGCAAGTCACATGTATGGGCGAATTTCTAGTGATACAACATATAGGAGACAGAACATGTGAGACAGTGGTGGACAGAATTCCTCTGGTGAAAGCTGGCTTTCAAAACTGGGTAAGCCAGGTATGCTAAACTCCCAGTAACATCTTGCCTGGAACTGTGGATGCTGCCCTGGTATGCCTTACCAGTCTGGAGATGTTTTGTTTTTCCCCTGGACATAACATCACACATCTTAACAGCCTTAATTTTATTATGGCATTGCTTGATAGTACATTTAGTGCCAAGCCGGGCATAAGATAGGGTTCTCCCCACTTTCAGACTGTCCCTGTGTGAGGGGCTCAGGTAGGGAGCCATAGGATCCAAGTACACCAGTTCTACACTTGCTAGGGACTCCCCCAGGCCAGGGGAATCCACAGCAGGAGTCTTGGGAAGGATTTCATTTCCCTGTGTGTTAATCTGGATGGAACAGGGCAGAGACTCTGCCACAAAGTATTGATTATGCTCCCCTGACCTTCTTTAAAATGATGTGCTTTACCCTGAGGGTGAAATGGTTGGAAATCACCAACGTACACATATTGTTTCCTACAATGCAGACACTTTGTTGTCTACAACAGTAGTTTTTCGAACTGCGGGTCACGGCGCAGTACTGGGTCGCGGAATGTAAGGCACTGGGTTGCGGTGGCTCTGGTGAGAACCCCCAACTGGGCTGTTAAAAGTCCCATCGGCGGTGCTGCCTGGCTAAGGCAGACTAGTCCCTACCTGTTCTGGCACCGTGCCGCACCCCAGAAGTGGCCAGTAGCAGGTCCGTCCCTGAGGCAGGGGGCCACGGGGCTCCATGTGCTGCCCAAGCACTGGCTCCGCACTCCCATTGGCCAGGGAGCTGAGGGGGCGGTGCTTACGCGCCTCCACCTAGGAGCCAGATCTGCTGCTGGCCACTTCCGGGGTGCAGCACGGTCCACAGTGCCAGGACAGGCAGGAAGCCTGCCTTAGCACCCCAGCTGTGCTGCTGACCAGGAGCCACCCAAGGTAAGCCCGTGCCCCAATCACCTGCCCCATCCCTGAGCCCCCCCCCAAACCCAGAGCCCTTCCTGCACCCCAAACCCCTAATCCCCAACCCCACCCCAGAACCTGCACCTCCAGCCCAGAGCCCTGACCCCCTGCCACACCCCAACCCCTTGCCTCATTCCAGAGTCCCCCCGCACTCACACCCTGTACTCCTCATTCCCAGTCCAACCCTGCAGCCCTCACCCCAACCCCTTGTTGTCAGTGGCTACCGGTGTGATGCTCTGCTCTTGTTCTATGATAACAGTTGGCTGCGTGCATGTTCCCTCTGTGCTGTCCCGGCTCTGTGCAGATAGCTGACACAGCAAATCCCGAGAGAACTCCCAAAGACCACAGACTCTAGTAAGGTACGAAGGAACCCAAGCCAGGTTTATTGTCAAATGAAGCACAGTAATAGTTTCCCGTAGACTCTACAAGATATACTACAAATTTGTGCCCCTTGGCAATGGATCGGCTCAGTCAGTGGCTGGACTTTCCACTGCCCCCCAGACTTTCCACTGCCCCAGACAAAGATGTGCACTCCGGGACCTACTTTTATACAGTTACAGGACAGATTACTCATCCCTACTGATGTATTGAAGTACAGCCCCTTGACTCATTGGGGGCTGTCTCCCTCTTTGATCATGTCAGTTCAAACAAATCTATCCATCATGTTGTCCTTTTGATCCTGTCTTTAATATGCACCTGCCTGTTCCTTGTTATCTCTGTGGAGTGTTCTGATGCTATCTTGGCATAAGTTCTTCTTATTAGCACTTATGTGTGGCTGCACCTGCTTCTAGCAACCCTCTTCTCACCAACTTCTGTGAGTGCGGCCTCTCTCTTGCTCACAGCCTAGCTTTTGCTTAGCAATGCCTGGAAGTACTTTGGTTCAGGCTTCAGGCCTCAGACTGGGCCTCTGACACAAGAGTTTGTTTCAGGGCCTCATCTTACTACACCCCTCATCCCCAGCTCCACTGGGTCGTGGGCATCAACAATTTTCTTCATCTGAGTCACCAGAAAAAAAGTTTGAAAACCACTGGTCTACAACATTTAAAATAAAATCATTCTATATCATGTCCTAAGAAAATCTTGCATTAGTTGCAGGATTTGAACTACTTAGCAAAATTTAAATTGAACTCAGTTTGTAGATTGTAATACTGAATGAGTTTAGTGTACACAAATTTCAGTTTTTCAATAAAGTTCTCGAGCACATGCTGCATTTACATCCTTGGCACTGAGTCTGGAATTCCTGATGCTTAACAGTTATGAGACATGCATTATTGTTTAATATCTAGGGAAATCCTTATCAGTGGTCTCAAAGAGTTAATTTCTTCTAATTTGAATCCAAGTGCCTGATTTATTGCTGTTAAGATTGGACTTTAGGAAATAAATGCAGTACTGTGATGTGGTGTGGAAGTCTGCCCTTACGCTATTTCAGGAACAAATCCAAACCCCAAACCTGAAAAAAGACAATGCTACTACAGTCAAGCCTGACTGAAGTGGTTTTCAGCATAACACAGAATAAGTGATATGTTTGGCCAAGTAGAGTATGTCAGTAATATGGCTTGACTCCATTCTAAGTGAAAATAGAAGATATATCTTATGTGGTTTCACCCTTCACTGGTCATTGAAAACAAATTTCTTTACATAAAACAGTATCCTCTTTCTTTGTGACATTTCTTTGTCTTCAATTTTTTCCTTCTCCTGAAGAAAGTTGATTATAAGTATCTATGAAGAAAGTTTACTTTAGTGGTGAAATATGTTCCTTAAAACTCTCTATCAAAAAATTCCAGTCAAAGCAATAACAACACCGAAAATCATCTAGTATCCTTTACAAATATAGGAAGGTTAAATGTATGTAGTTTGTAGTATATTTGGAGAGTGGTGAGCTCTTAAAAGCTGAATAGGTACCATTCTACTTATATCTGTTCTGATAAAACTTTCATTATTTGAATATTCTAACATCAAGAGTGGATTCTGCAATTTGTAGGGATAAAGTATTGGTGTCAACGCTTGTTTGATATACCTACAGTATCTTTAGAAAGTGATGAATCCTAGAGTAGTTATTGTAGAAAGTTACACATTTGTGAAAACATTTAGTCACTGAGCCTGATTAAATGTTTGTTAGGCACTTTTGAAAATCCCATCCTTAAGTGATTTGGAATCGGATTTGTGCTCCTTTCTAAGCCACTTAGGGCATATGTACACGGCCCTGCAGTTTGGACTACTGGGGTGTGAATAGCAGTACACGACAAAGTGTTGTGATGTAACAGCCCTGTTTGGACTCTGTGGGTGCAAACTAAAGGGTTCCTAGTTCACATTAATATAATCTTGCTTGAAAAGGATTTTACTAATGCAAACTAGGAATCTTTTAGTTCATTCCCACAGCCTCCACATGGTAGTTCAAAGTGCAGGGCAGTGTAGACAAGCCCTTAGTTATCTTTGAAAATTCCACCCTAAATTTAACAGCTAAAGAGTGGACTGCATTATGCATAAATATTGAATCATGCTCTTGGCTGTGTATGCAAGTAATATTTCTGTCCTTGTTACTATTTTTATTCTTCTCCTTTGAGACAAATTAGTCTGAATTTGCTTTCTGGTGTCCCTATGATATTCAAGTCCAAATCAAGACGTTTTATCTTTGGCTGTCCCCCATTAGAAACTCTTCATTGCATCCAATATGTTCATCTCCTGCATACTTTCACTTAGATATTAATTCCATACGTATGCTCTCCACCATGAGGTGCACATCTTATGCACTCTTCTGTCCACCTGTCCATCCACTGAGACTGATATTCCTCTAACTCTCACTTCCCCTTTAACTTCCTTTCCTCTTATATAATGTGCACTGCTAGAGACACTGTACAGCACTCCCATGTGTGCTTCTATCCCCAGAGAAGGCAGGGTAGACTCCTTTTGCCTGGTCCCCTGCTGAATGAGAAATGGAAGTCCTGCAGCCCATTACTCAAAACTCACTAAAAAGAAATTGGGACGTCTCATGGTTGGATTTTTTTTCTACCCATGACAGGATGTCAGGTTCCAGTATATGCAGCTAGACCAGACAGGTTTCTTTTGCTCCACAAAGTGTAGAATATTTTGTGTCAATGTGAGACAGGAGATCTTGCAAGAAAAACACAAAAAACAGCCAGCTTAAATGCGAAGTCATGAAATGATTGATGTTTGTTGTTCTTAAGGAGTTGTTAAAAGCAGGGTGGAGGACCAGGTATGGGGGTGAGCTTTGGACAGGAATACTTGTGTATTCTTTATGACCATTGTGCAGTCTCACCCTATTCATCACTACCTCACTAAAGAGCAATTAAAGTAGTCAGAAATGAGATGGTCTTCTTGACTAACTTTTCTCCCTCCCTTTATGTGCAAAAATGAGAATTGGAAGGGAATGACAGCTTCTTCTGGCCCAATTCTTTCTCTTCCCCTCATGGATATCTGTGAAGAGAAGTGGGAGATGGAAACTTCTTGTCTTCTGATTCTTTCATCCAACTCCTGAAAACTCCAGAAAACCCGCTGAAGAGAAGTACTGGGCAAGAGATGGCTTGCTCCAGCCTCCAGACCTGTGTCTTCTAGCCAGAACTGGAGAAAAGGGCGACTTTCATGGCTAATAATACTCTTGCTAGAGCAGAGACTCTGCTTAGGGCAGCCTTGCATGGCTTTAACCACCACCACCTCCACCAGCAAAGGAAAGATTAAAAGAGGTGGTCTGTCAGGCCTGACTCTTGCTTTCCTCTATTGGACATGGATCTTTTTTCACTAACGGTCCTTAAGTTTTGTTTTCAGTTGAGCCCAAATATCACACAAAAATTAAAATGAATAAGGAAAAGGGTAGTGGATAGGAATTACCCGTATTTAATTATTTATAAGACAGAGAAACTGCTTTTTAGAGCAGATGGAAGAAATATATAGAAAGGAGTAAAAATGTATAAAGAGCTCTAATGAAGAGAGTGGCATAATATTTTGGAGCCAAGATCTAGGATATTCTTTGCAACATTGTGTTGAAGTTGAAACAGACTCTTTGCTAATAAGTAGCAGATACATTTAAGTGATTTAAAATCCAGTACTGATTAGCACTATTCAGTATTGTCTCCTAAATATTTACATTGAAAGGGGTAAATTTGTAGCCTTTTAAATGTAAATTATTATTCCTTATCTGTTTTTCGAAGTGTTAGGTACAGAATGTAACTATTTGCCTTTACAATATAGAAGCAACTAGGAGTTTCACTTCTTTATTTAGAAGGGTAAGGACTTGTCTACTTGGAGGAAAAATCCTGGAATAGCTAGTACATTTTAAATTCACACCATACTTTCTTTGCACTAACTTCCCCATGTGGACAAGACCTAGCTCTAAAATATGTGATTCTTATGCCTTTTTAAAGAGATGTTCAGTTTTTATAGCTGATTTCTGTAAGAACATTACAGTCATTTCTGCAGCCTTCCATCTGCTTTCTAACACACAGCTGGGTATCTGAACAAGTGCCTAAACTGATATAACTTACTCAGCAAATTTACCTATGTCTCAATAGTCCACTTAACACTGGGTGGGTAGCCATAATAGGATGCAAGACAAGCCCTGATCTCTCATTAAGTCAGCAATTTTTGAAGTAAATAAAGCTTCATTTAAGTTTTTCCTCCCGCACCAGAGACAGAGGAATAAAATTACAAAGCTATATCTTCATGTCTGTTAAGAGTTGGGGAATCAAGTGTGAGCCAAGATTGGAAGATTTATTTTCTCATGAACAAAATGATTGTTGCCGGTCCTCCAAACAGGTTACTATGTCATACAGCTTTGCAGGAGGCTGAAGTACAGTGGGGCTCATATACATTACAGAAATGATAAAAGGGACAGCACGGTTTTTGTGCGTCCTACAAGTCAGCTAATAAAGAAAATAGCATTGGCAGCTGCCCAAAGATTATAGCGTATGATCAGCATTGCAAGATGCTGATAAAGAGCAGCAATGGTGGCTTCCTATAAGCAGGGTGACAGGGGAAGAATATATTCAAACTGACTAGAGCCGTGTCTATACTACCGCAATAAGTCAACCTAAGTTACACTACTCCAATTATGTGAATAACGTAACTGGAGTTGATGTAGCTTAGGTCGACTTACTGCAGTGTCTCTTGACTTACCTCACTCTTCTTGTTCCGGTGGAGTACCGGAGTCAACCGGAGAATGCTCTGCGATCAATTTAGCAGGTCTTCACTAGACCTGCTAAATCAACACCTGCTGCATTGATTACAGCAGCACCGATCTACCGATAAGACATGGCCTTGGTGTGGAGATAAAAAGTGAACCAAAGAACCCCACTGGGTTCAATCTAGATGTAGAAAGGAGAGCTGCTCCGTTATGGCAGCGCAGGACTTGTGCGCGGGGGGAGTGAGAGGGAGTGGAAAGTGCACTTTAAAAATAACCTTTTCTGTCTTACACATTGTATTAGAATACTTTCTAAATTTTGTGAGAGGAAAATGTTTTTCCTTCTAACCTTTTGTGCTGTCACACAGCTTGATTATGTTGAGCATCTACTCGGCGATGCTTAGCGTAACTTCAATTTCTCTCAAATCCAGTGAGAGCTGAAGGCATTTTGCCTCCTGCAGATTCAAGAGTAATTAAAGATATTTAAGAAGTTTAAATCTGTATTTTAGGTGAGTGCAGTTCAACAGCTACAGGACTGTGGGCGAGCATTCGGGACTATGCCAAAGCCTAGTATCTAGACTGTTCTAGATTGACCCACCTATATCGCTCAGGGGCATGAAAAATCCTCACCCCTGAGCGACTTAGTTAAGCTGACCTAACTCCCAGGAAGACAGTGCTCGGTAGATGGAGGAATTAATCTGTTGACCTGCCTACCATCTGTCGGGGAGGTGGTTTTACTACAGCGATGGGAGAGCCCTTTTCATCACTGTATTAAGTGTCTACATTGAAGCCCTACAGTGGCGCAGCTGCAGCACCACAGCTGTGCTGTTGTAGCATTTTAAGTGTAGACATAGCCTAAGGAACAGTATGATTAGCTGTTAAAGGCAGACATTTGGAACAATGTTGTAACTTTCCTGTTGGGAAAATATGCTTGGTGATGTGGTAACTGATGGGGCAGGGGAGAAAGGGAGGAGAGAAAACTTGTAATAAAATCCTAACTGGGAAAAAACAATACCTGGGTCAACAAGAAAGTTTTTACGATTGTTTTGATGTGAAAATTCTAGTGCAAATATATCTGTCTGTATCTAATTGTGAAACAACTTATTTGAATAAGCTTACTTCACATGAATTAAAATGTAAAAGAACCCAAATGTGTGTGTCACTTTTAAATCACTTTGAAATTTGAAATGGGCAAGTTAAAACCAAAAGTGTAAGCTATATTTATAATTATGCAATGTTATAACTTTAGTGCATAGGATACTAGACAAGACTAGACAAAGCAAATTTTAAGAATACTTTTCTAATTAAACTGTCCCTTGGTGCAGATCACTGTTTGTGTCTTGGCCTTGCTCTTGATTTTAACACCAGAAGAGGTATTTCTAATGGCTGTGGTTAAGAGCTTTAAGCCCAGCTCTGCTGATGTTCAGCTAACACCTGTTGTGGTGAAATGCTATTTTAGTTGTACATTCTCAGGATTAGTTTTTATGGACTGAAATAAACCCTTGTCATATACTTAAATGAGCAGCTCTAGTCTCTGGAAAAGACGTACTGAATGTGTGGTCTAAGCCAACTGAAAAATATATGGGATATTAGATTAATAGTGGAAAATAGCACTAGCTGGGTGTGCTGATCTCCAAAGCCAATACAAGAGAGTAAATCTCTCTTGCCCTGTCATTCTGATAATTTTAAGATTTGTTTTTTCTCTGTCACTTCAGGTGAACAATAATCAACACTTTTTAAAACAAGTAGTGAATTAACTGAATGTTCCAATTTAAGTGTTCAAATAACAATTTGAAGAGATGTGAAAAATGACACCAGAGAAGTGATAATGGGGATATTTTCCCCCTTTTGACAGAAATTTTTGTAAAAAGTTGTGGCTTGGCAGAGCATCTGATAATACATCAAAAAAACACCAACTAAGCTGTTTTTAAAAGCAACACCTGGCAATATCTCTTGCAGAATCAGTTCTTGTGCAGTATTTATGAACACGTTACCTGATTTAAAGTCCAAAAGGAGGCAGTTAAAATTGTGATTTAAGTGGCACCAGAAAATATGTAAGACTTAACGAAGGTAATGCCACTTTTTTTCCTACATAACATTGAAGGAGTCACACGAATAGGCAACTTGGAATACTAATCTGATATTTTGGGTAATAGAGCAATTGGATGTTTTTTCACTTGCCCTGTGTATATATTTTTCTTTGTGAAATTTTAACTAAAGTAGCTACAATCACCTTGAATCAGTTGATTCAAGCTGATTATACTGAAAGAATCCCCTTTTTACTGAATGATTACTGAAAAGATACTAAATTATATTTTCAGAGAAAGGAATGTAAACTGAGGGAGAGACATATTCAAGGTCTGTTAGCGTCACCTCATAGACTTCTGAGGCCATTGGTTTTAAAAACCTGAGAATGCTGTTACAAATATCTGGAATTTAATTCATTTTGACCACACAACACAAATCATGGATTTTTCACTAGAAATAGTATTTTAATACTGTTGCTCCAATACAAAAGTTAATTCCCTTTGCAGGCTTTAACTGCAAAGATTTATGGGTATTTTTCTAAAATGTTTAAATCTAAGTGGAAAAAATGTATAGTCAATTTCCTGCTAAAAGTACTACAAGCACAATAATATAGAAACATATAGGAATTTTTAATAACAAATTGCTTTTAGAAGCCTACTAAAAATTTATTTTTTAGATTTGTAGCTGAAGTATTGGGTTTTCATCCAAAATCATTTTAATTTTTTTCTTTTAAGATCTGAATTAAGTTTAGTGCTTCTGAAAGTGAGGCATTAACAGATGTGTTGAGTTCAGCTTCTGACAGCTACGGGCAAAGTGTCTGCAGCATCCTTTATGTTTCAGTTTTCTCCCTGTTCAACAATTCTTCTGTCTGTGAGATGTGGAGCAAGCAGGAGATGAGGCTACCGACCACTAAAAGATTTTTGCTTGTTCCCTAAGTGAAGATTTAGAACCTTTTTTTTAATGTGGAAAGCTAATGTACTAACTA
This sequence comes from Trachemys scripta elegans, assembly GCF_013100865.1. NCBI lineage: Eukaryota > Metazoa > Chordata > Testudines > Emydidae > Trachemys > Trachemys scripta. The sequence continues at coordinate 62,038,010 of NC_048300.1, read as the reverse complement.
TATCAACTGTAATGTACTGAAGAAATAAATATATTAACACAACACAACCACAGTACATTATGGGTGATACAAGGCTCAGTTTAGAAATGCTGTAGTGTTAGGGATTCATCTTTTTGAACTGGACCTGATGTACTTGGCACTCAGTATTAAGGGGTGTATATGTAGTTATCTTTCAGTAGATGAGAAGTTGCAGTGCTACATCACAGCACTTTCTATCACCAGCTCGCTGAACAGTAAATCTAGGGAGTAAAGGAAAAGGCATAATCGCATGCAAGAAGAGACTTGACTGCATCCATAGAAAATTGGAGGCAATTTCTTCTGAGATGGACATCTCAAAGTAGAGAAAGGGATCAATGAAAATCAAAACTTTCTGCATAAAGTGGATGTGATGGAAAATGAGGCCCAAATAGTCTCAAAATTGTGAGAGTGCTAGAGAAGCTAGAGCAAAAGTCCTTCAATGACTAGTTTTTCTTAAATGGATTATAAACCTCTGAGACAGAATCCCTTAAAGTCATCAAATTTCATTTCTGCCTAGAGACTGCTTCTCTCTGTCAAAAGACTGCACTTATGTCCTTTTAAATTATCCTTATAAGAAACCTAATTCTTATAACAGCTATATTTGTAGGGCATTTAAAATTTCAATATATGAGGGGATTTACACTGCCTATATGCTGTATCTCTCTAAGGAGATAACACTCTTAAATGTTGAAAGTCAGCTATGCCAAATAGGATTAGAATTTGTAATAGTGTATCTAGAATAACATGCAGTGAAATTCTACTGGAAAAATCTTCTTCACAACTGTAGAAGACATGAAGGTTTTATAGCAAATAAGATGTGATTAATAAATATGGATGTTTACAACTTCTACTCAGATTGTTTTATACACAAAGTGACCTTATTCCTGTAAGTAATCAGCTTACTTCTGTTCAAGACAGCAAATCTTTAGAGATTTTTTTCATATTAGTATGTATCATCCTTATAATTATACATGAAATGAAGTATTAACTGCATCTCTTGTGCAGTACTTGTGAAAATGAGGAATTAATAGAAGGTGCTCAAGGTACCACACTGAGTGGTGGAAATTCCCAAATAGTTATTTGGAAATACCCTACGTCATACCAGTGTACTGTATTACAATCTCTTTATCATGAAAGTTGAACTTACAAATGTAGAATTGTGTACAAAAAATAACTTATTTTTTAATGCAATGTAAAACTTTAGTGCCTACAAGTCCACTCAGTCCTACTTCTTGTTCAGTCAGTCGCTCAGACAAACACGTTTGTTTACATTTGCAGGAAATAATGGTGCCCACTTCTTGTTTACGTCACCTTGTAGCAGTGCCCGCTCCCGGCCCCTCCACAAACACAGTCAGAGACCAACTGAAGTGCAGCACCCGTGTCCTTTTATTGTTTGTGTCCCTTCCCACCACCTACTATTTACAAGTATTTAGAGACCAACACTCCTGGAGACTACTAGCTTCCCAGCCAGCAGGGCTCTAGAGTCCACGCTCCTCCCTTTCCTGTCTCCCCCTGCTTTCTATCTCGTAGCCAGCTTTATAGGGCAGGCTGGCTACCCAGGCCTGCAGGTGGATCCACTCTGGTAATTAGGGCATGGCCCTTCAGCCAGCCCAACTAATACCCTTCTTTCTCTGGAACAGGGCTAACAGGCCTGGCTTGTTTCTCCTAGCCAGCACCCTGTTACACACCTGAAAGTGAGAACAGGCGTTTGCATGGCACAGTTGTAGCCGGTGTTGCAAAGTATTTATGTGCCAGATATGCTAAACATTTATATGCCTCTTCGTGCTTTGATTTGTAGGCTCTCAAGTTTTACATTGTTTTGGTTTTGAGTGGTTATGTAAAAAAAATTCTACATTTGTAAGTTATGTATAAAAATACAGCATCTCCTCCCCAAAGTTGCAGCACTTAATTCATTTGACAGTTAAAGAATAACTGAGAATTTACAAGTAAATCTCTTAATTAGTTTAGGAGTTACAGTTATTTTAAAATGTGTAACATGAGAGAATAGATAAAGTGTTAAGTATCTTTTAATTCAGTTTCATCTATTCTGGGAGGGCTATAAACATTAAAGTGACAGTCATAATCCATATAAATGTTGCAAAGTAATACAGGGCAGGGTTAAGGTGCCCAAATTGTGCATTTTCATACCTTAACATGGTTGGATTTGTTAAGTTTAAGCTCTAAGACAAACAATTGGTTAATCCGTAGCCAAATTCCATAACACCAAATGCGTACACTATTAAACTAAGCTAGCTATTGGAAAGATTTACTAAAAATAAGATCACCCATGAGAATGCTGAAGATATGTACTGGGATAATTTTTGTAAAATTAAGCTATTGTTGTAAGTATAGCTAAAAATTAATAGATTTCTTGTGAATTGCCAGATGTGCTTGTAACGAATGTATTATTTTCCACAAAAATTTTATTTGCTAAGCAACAAAATATTTTGATTGTATTTAAATCTGTATTTAAACTATTTTCTTCACTTAAATAGAGCAGTGCTATAAAATGGAATGGCAAAAAAGATTCTTTATAAACCCAACAAAAATTGTAAATACAGTTAGTGTAACTTAACGGTGTTCTATTTAAAAATATATTTGGTAATAGTTATATACAATATAGTTATATGATTTATTTTAGACTTTCTTAGTACCTTCAGCCCAACGAAAGTTTGGTGAACAATAGAATGATGTGATAGAAACTTGATAATAAGTAAAAGAGCACATCCTTCAAAACGCAAATGGAATATGAAGGGTGTTAGTTTTTGAATTACAATGTTTATGTTGACTGGTGATTATCTGTGGAGAGATGTGCTGTTTTGATTTTTTGTTTCCTATATATTTTAATAGGAAGGACACCTGCAGCCTAGATAGGCATTTATTTATGTTGTATTTTAAACCAAAGTCAGTAAATAACCTCTATTTGCCAAACCAGAGATTTACAAGTTCACATACAAAATAGCTGAACAAAAAATGTTAATATAAACTGACTTGCTGTGTTATGGACCAGAACAAGACAGGAATCTGCTGTCAAAACCAAACTTGTGGTTACCATTAAATCTTTCTCTAAGACTCCCTGATGTATATCTTAAACCCTTCTCATTCCACCACTCAGATGGATTTTGCATTCGAAACTGCTTTTGTAGCAGTTTGGGTGTCTCACTGCTGTGATTGTCATAATGACAGATGTTCTATATTTTGCATTTTAACACTTGCCATTAGCCATGTTTAAACATAATATGAAGTATGGTGTATTCACTGATGAAAAACTTTGTTAATGCAGAGTTAAGGTTGCCTGTTAGTACCTCGTGCCCTTCCAGAATGTTGAATTCAGCAAAACTCTGAACCAGGAAATAGAGTTAAGGTTTAAACCTTAAATCTGCTCCCCCTCCCTACCAGCCGGCAATAGCCACTGGGAATTATCTGCATGCACTCCAGGTGCATTTACTGTTAGGTGTAGCTGTATTGAATGGTGAAGGGATTAGTTGGAACAGCTTGGCAGAGCTTTGATTGTGATGTTAAGAGATTGGGGAGGGAGGCTATGTCCCTCCCCCTACCTTCACCTGTATTCACGATCAAAGGAAACAAGTGCATGTGTGCCTTGAGAGATCCAGTATGCTTCACTTCAGCACTCAGTTCTGTGGGTTGTGTCAGGAGCAGTGCACGGGGTGGTCTTGCCATGTCGATTGTCAGCAGTGAGGTGGGATATGAGTGGTCTGTGGGTTTAATCATGAGTAAGTGAAAGTATAGTGTTAGTTGTCATAGTGGGCAGGGTGAAGGGGTTGTAAAATTTAGCAAATGTGATCATATTTCTGTGTGTTTCTAAGTGTGTGTATAAAGTGTGTGTAAATTTCTCCTGTTCAGTACAGTTCACCTAAACACTTTAGACAAGGCGTTGCTCTCTTAAAGGGATAATGTGTTCTGAAAGTACTACACTATCTACAAAGGTAGAGTGTGCATGTCCCCTTGAGCCACTTAATTCCCGTGACAGTATACTGCCTTTAAAATCCTTTACCTAATCTTGCTGCACATACATGTGTAAATCTCTTTCGTGCTTTAGATTGTTGTGTACCATTCTAAAGAGCCAAACTTGTCTTTCAACAAATAGCATTTTCAATAGCGCTTCCCCAAAGGGGCAGTAGGTATGGCACAGTAGCCGCGATCAACATTGTAACTGAATAAGATCAATTGGGGGACAATCAGAGCCATAGTTTGAGCCCCACTTGTGCACAAAAAATGAGAACTTAATGATCTTGTAAAATTGGGGGTTAGAGGGAGGCTTGCTCCAATGACCTCAAATTTGAACCACGAACCATATCCAGAACTCCATGAAACGTGGCAAATTTCAAATGAGCAAGTGGGTTTTAGAGCAGCCTTCTCAAGCTTAACTACAGCAGAGCTGATGCCCTGCTATGGTATTTTCTTTCAGCTGAAATGAAGAATATCAAAAAGCCTCAGCAAGTCAGTGGAAAACATTTCACAATCAGAAGGTTCTGTATTCTGAATATTATCTCCTTGATCCTGGCTGTGAGGGTGCTGTTGTCCAGTTCACCATCTACATGCAGCCTCAGAGAATTGGTAAGATGTCATGGGCTCATGTGCTAGCAATTTAAATATTGAGGCCCATTGCTTTGATGAAATCAGCCCCTGGATGAAGAACAGCAGATTGAAGCTGAATCTTAGCAAAATGCTGGTGGTCAGAGATAAGCACTTTGAGGAGTTTGCACCCACAATACAGTTTCCTTTGGTTAAAGGGCACACACCCAAAATTGGTGAATTCAGTCCATTGCTTGGGTGTTCTCCTGGATTCCTCCCTGAAGCTAAGCAATTATATAACAGCGTTTTGAGTAACACTTTCTACTGTCTCTGGTTAGCTAAGAGATTGCATCCCATCCTGGTGGATGATGAGGTGCCTCAGTTGCACATGCCTTCATCGCCTACAAGCTGGACAACAGCAATGCAATATACTAGTGCATGAATCCGTCAACTGCTAGGCTATTCCAACTATATGCCAATATATTTCCTCAATAATGCGCTTTTATCAAACCTGTCCTCAGTCCTCTGAAACTCTCTTCCAATAGAATATTGAGTCAAGTTCAAGGTTTCAGTGCCTAATCTTTTAGTGCTCAGTGGCTGGAGCCCAAGATAAATGAGAAATATATTAAAATTACAAACAAGACAATAACACAAGAAAATTTTCTCACTTTCTTTTAACCAGAATATTTGCCCAGAGGGAGGTGCACCATTTCTAGAAACACTGCAATACCAGGTTGATGCATGGAGTGGATGGAGCAAGCTCCTATTCCACCTCCCTTCTTCAAAAATCCATTTAATATAAAGTTCTCTAAGATAGGATCTGAAACTCTAGGATCAGGACTGTGGTCAATATTGTAACTCTTTCCATTGACTTCAGTTCATGCTGCATCAGGCCCGTAAACCTTCAGGCTAAGCCTGTCATTTTGGCCAAGTCAGCCAAATACTAGACTAGAGCTCAAATTTTATTGGCTTCTAAATATTTTTGTTCTTTTTAACGAAGGTGGAAAAGTCAAGGTGCCCCAAACTCCTCCTACACTTTGGGCAGGATTTTCTTTAAAAAATTGCTTTTTAACTAAGCAGACTTGGAGCTCTGTTTTAACTTTTAAGTTAAATTCTTCAACGCTTTTCTCATGAAATGGATTTTTAGAGGCCTTTAGTGTCTTAGAGGGATGCTGTGTCAGTTTATGGAGCAAGGCCCAGATCTTGCAAAGATATGCTTGAGTAGCAATGCATGTGAGGTAGTTCCATTGAGCTCACTGGATCTACTTACTTGTGCATAGTTGGTTGCAGGATTGGGCCACTTTTTAACAAGATACATTGTTACTAAGACTTTACATTAACGCTGAAAGGCTCTTTAAATGAACTTTTCACAGTTAATGCTGGTTGTTTCCCTTTAGCCTTCATTCATTCCATTGTATGAAAAGAAGTTAGTCTTTCATGTCTGTTTCTAGTTCATTTTGCTTTTAACATCAGTACTTCAGTTTTGGGTTACAGATACTGTGTGGGAATATTTAAATGCAACCACGCCTTTTCTAAAGGAAACACTTATGATCAAGTTTCATAAAATCTTTTACCAGATTTAAATTTTGGGTCTAGACCTCTCTGAAAGTGTGCTTTTAAGACCAGATCAAATTTTCCCTAATTTCATTTTCTCCTTCTGGTCCTCAGGATCATATTCCAAGTTGTTTTTTCTTGTCTCTAAAATGTAGAAAGACCCTTTCCGAGACACTTAAAAATAAATTAACTGTACAGTAGATGTAAAAAATGAGACACCCACCAGAAGTGAAGTAACAGGTGTGTGTGTGCTACCCAGCTGAAAAAAAACCCAAGAATTTTGTTCACTTGAGCCCAGTCATATATTACCTCACAGGTCTTGTTAACCAGCAAGTTTGATTTTTTTTTTTTTTTATACAATGCGTGCCTTTGTAAAGAGAGGTCATTCTGTGACAATACCTCTCTGCTATAGGTGGAATAACATACTTAAGCTTTCACTTTGCTTTTGTTTGTATTGATATAGTGTTCCAGTATAAATTACCTGGATGAATTAAACAGTTTCATAATTAGTTACTTATGGGGATAGTGCTCTACTTCATTTGTGTGTGAGATTTATTTTTAAAAAAAAAGTGCTTGATGTCTGGTGATTTAACATGGCAGAGCTTTAGAAACCCTCTCAAAGTAAAATATTTGCCTGGGCAAGTAGCCTGAGTGGGACCGGGGAACAAGTGGCTCTTTCACTTGAGGTCACAAAAGAAAAAAGTAGCAGAACAGCCTCAAGCTCCCCAGTTACTTTATACTTTATTGGATCCCCCAGGATCCAAATGTCCTGTTCTTTTAAAAGGGATGAGGAGGAAAGCACAAAATAATCCTAGACACCACTATTCTTGGGGACGATTCTAGGGGCAGGCGAGCAAGGCAGTTGCCTTGGGCACCAACTTCCAGCGAACACCATATCTCTGTGACACTCAGGGTTTTTTGGCGAGTGGAGGTTAGGTGGTGTTTTTTACGTGTTTGCTTGGCCTCTGGAGCAGCAATTAACCTTTTTCCACCCTGGCTGGTAAAACTGCTTTGGGCTGCTCCTGATTCTTCTGTAGGAGGAGAAGAGCAAGATAGTAGAATGGAACAGATGCTGCATCTCCTTAGAAAGGAGGAGGAGGAGCAGGGTTGCTGGAACTGCTGCTGTTCATTTAGTGGAGTGGTGTCAAGAAGCCAGAGCACTCCATGTGGAGAATTGCTCCTGGGAGGCTGAGGGTCTCTTGCATGTCCAGGAGGGCTTGTTATTTATTTGGGGCAAGGTGAGAGTCCTAGAGCTCTTTAATGGAGTTGATACAAAGTATGCTAGCCTTGTGGAAGATTACTTGCATTAGTATGCCCCCATTCCCCAAAGCTGCTGCTTTATTATTTCTCACATCTTCCCTACTTCCAAATAGTAATTGCTGTACTATTTCTGATTGGAAATCATCTTCCCATTATTTATACTGTGTCATCTAAACCAAAGTGCCACATTGTCTGTTGCTGAGAAACTGTTTATCTGCTGTTGTACAAAAAGTTACATAACTTTGTTGGTCTTTCCATTTTTTTCTCTCCTTCCAACAGCTGATCCCCTTATTTTTTTCTTTTCTCTGTTTAATTTCTAAAATGAACATAACGAAGACTTCTTGTGAAGATTCTTTTTCAATGAGCAGATTTATTTCTGAAATTGTTTTATTAAGCAGTTTTCTTAATTTATAGAAAGTAGCACAGTACATTAAAGTACGATATGCATGTTTTTTCCCAAGTTTGATTTATTTTTTATTGTTTCCAGGTATATTATTTTAAAATATAGTGATGTGTATTAATGTCTAGTTTTAGCCACAGGTCGAACTATAAAGCCTTAAGACTGCCCAGAATAATTAGAATAATTTATTTTATGGAATATTCGGAGTACGTACTCAGTGGGAATGTGAGGACTGCCCAATACTTATTAATACACATTCCGAAGCTATTCTTTAAAACCCTGAGTGTGAACAGTAGTATCTTTAAATGAGTTCTTTTTTCATTTCATTGTACTTTTTTAAACATCGTGATTAGGCAATGAAAATGAGGAACTGAGCATTTTTAGGTTTTGGCATGAGACTGAGCTGACTGCTAATACAGTTACAAATAAGCCTAAGTGAAACTAACACACACGTGTTTTCCAATTGTTCACTGCAGTTACAGTATATTACAAAAGGTTGCTTTGTGCACAATGTATTTTCATTAAGAATAGCACAGGAGAATTTACCATGTCTCTGTTGCAATAGTATTAAAGAGTGTACCTGATGTTTTGTTTGTGTGTAACTTTAAAACAACCCAGGATTGTTATTAAGTTAAAGTTCTCCCCAGCCTATGGCTTATTTGACTGAGGTGATTAAGGCACATCAGTTTCATAGCCAATGGTACATAAGGGACTTGTTCCACATGCTAGTGCAGAGGGGAAAAAAGGGGGCTGAGTACTCCCCACCTACTCCAAAATGGGATACCCAGATTGCTGGTTGGCGGGGAGAGAGGGGCAGGCTTCTTAGGGGTGCTACTCCCCACCACCATACTGGTGTGTGGGGGGGAGCCTTGGTTCTGCCCCTCGTAAACCAACCAGCACAGCTGAGCCTGAGTGATGAGTGAAGTTAATCTGCTGCTGGATAAAGGTTGTCAGATTGTTGTCCTCTTGGAGCAGTGGGAGAACCAGGGAAGGAATTATGACTAACAACTATTTCCCTGTGCTGTTTCTGGGACAGCATAGCTATTCATCTTCATGTTACTCAGGGTAGCACACAGGCTTATCTTTACTACCAGGGAGATCGATGCTGCTGAAATCAATGCAGCAGATGTTGATTTAGCAGGTCTAGTGAAGACCCGCTAAATTGACTGCAGAGCGCTCTCTGGTCGACTCCGGTACTCCAGCTTCCCAAGAAGAGTAAGGTAAGGCGACCAGAGAGCGTCTCCCATCGATACAGTGCAGTGAAGACACGGGGGTAAGTCAACCTAAGCTACGTCGACTCCAGCTACATTATTCACGTAACAGGAATAGTGTAACTTAAGTCGACTTACCCCAGTAGTGAAGACAAGCCCATAAAGTCTCAGTCTAGGCCTAGGTGAAGTCATAACTATTGCTGTTTCTAAAGTATTAATAGTTGACTGACAGGGAGAGATGTAGTTTTGTACCTCTTAAGAAGATCTATTCGTGTCTATTTATTGTTTTGTCTACAAATTACTGTTGCACTCTGTGAAATGAAGAGTATTGCCCTTGTCCAAATTTTAGTGCCTGAAAGTGTACTTAGGAATGTTCAGTTGCTTAATCATTTTGGGTTGTGGGGTTTGTGTTTATATTCCCACATTTGGGAACCTTGGATGTAGCTGAAATACCTTTCACTGAGAAATTTATATTGGCATCTACCTCCAACTAGTTAAACTTTTTTTTTTCATTTAGTAAAAATAAAATGCAAACACAGATAATGGTAGCATACCCACATCTGACACCAGGCTGGAAGGGACTAAAGCCATTTATATGGAATCAAGTATTTTGAGGCCACTCTGGCTACCACTTTCTTAATGACCTCCTGTGACGAAGTGGCTCCCCTAAAAAATATAGGTTAGAGATTGGATGATAACTGGTGAGGTTGCTGGCATCAAGAGAGGGCTTTCTGAGTAGTGACCTCATGCTATTTCTTTAAGGGCACTCAGCTTCAATATGGAGGAAAGTAGGATGGACTAAAAACTCCTCACTAGCCTACAGCCATGAGTCAAGTTTGTAGCTCAGTAATGATTGACCACCGAGTTCTCAACACATGTAGCATAAACCTCAATGAAAGAAAGTGGAAAATACCTCACCATTGAAGGTGGCACATATATATAATCTCCTGCTTAGATTCATCTCCCATGGCGCTAAACAAATCAGCCCAGGGAAGACTGATATTTTCAGCTAACAAGTAGAAAACTCCACACAGCAAGAAACTGCATAGAACAAAACAAGTAAAATTCACTAGATTACCAACAACTCTGATAAATTCTGCTGAGCACAACTTTGTTTATGCCGTAACACCAAATAACCACTTTTTTGCTTGTATCAGAGCCACTATTTAGGGAAATAAATAAGAAGCCCTCCTTCCTGTAATCACCTTCCATGTGTTTTTTCACCACTTGTTCTCTGTCTTGCTTCCTTGTTGATTCACTAGTCACAAGTTCTATTCTATGTGTACACACCCACCCAACCGTATGAGATGAACTTTATTCAGATGAAATGGCATAGCAATAAAACCTTTGGTCCAGTCATTTTTGGTCCATGGTTATCTAATAGACCAGCAAATGCATACATGTAATGTCTTGAATTTACCAATAAGATACCATGACAGAAAATTTGAATTTCAGAATAGACTGCAGTTTGGGCAGACCTGCTTGAGCAAGTGAGATATGTTGAAAATTACCATCAAATCTCTCTCTTTTTTTTTTTTACCACTTTTAAAATAAAAAATGTTAACTTTTTTTTTTTTTTTAATCATCCCCTCAATAGTGTTTACTTTCACAACCTAAATTCTGGGCCATTCAAACTTCAGCCTTACTTCTCCGGACAAAACTTGAGAAAGGAAGCACTCGTCGAGTGGAACGGGCAATGAGGCAGACTCAGGTAGGTCTTCCATTGTTACTGCCTCCAATCCTCATACACATTCTCTTGCAAGCATTTAGACAGCCAACTTTGAAAGAAAGCTAGCATTTTTCAAAGTATTTAATTTTGTAAATAAAAACACTTTTTTTTACATTAATCCTTTGGAAGGTTGAAACCAGAACCTGTTTCCTTAACTTTTCTTCTTTCTGTGACATTCAAATGGTTATTTTGTAGTGGTTTGTGAATGCAAAACCTATTAGCTAACAAAATCCACAAAACATTTCAATTGTGTGGTATGTTCTCTTACCTTTAATTCTATAGAACTTAATAGGGAAATTTAACCTTTCTGTGGAGCATTTTTTAAAATAGTCTGCCATCTTTACAAATTTAAACTTGGTTCATGTCAGTGTTGTTTCACCAGAAACCTTTACTAGTTAAATGTGTGGTGAATCTGCGTGGGGGCAAATATGTTGCTGCTTTTTTCTTCTAGATCAGGAGGATAGTGGGCTGCTAGCAGGGAAAGATCCCTTGGCAGTTAGGAAGAAGGGTGTCCAAAGCCTTGGGATAAGCATCACATTTGAAGGCAGTTAGACGAGGGCCCATCAAGTGTAATAGATTCTCGGTGTTTGTTAGAACAAGGAACAGTCAAGAAAAATTGACTAAAGCTTATAAAGTTGGCATAGTGGCATATACCTTTATGTTGAGTTTAACATAAAATTTTAATCCCATTATGAATGAATAAATAGTTGTCAACTGCAAGTAAAAACAGAGGTTAAAAAGTAGACTGAACAAATCATGAGTGCATAGAAGTACCTCAATGTGTTTCAGCTTCAGGGATTCACCATAAATAGGTATGCAAATACACTTTTATAAGATCAGGTTATTTTTTAAAAAGGGGATCTGTTTTATAATTATTCCATAAAATAACTGCTTAGGAGCTAAATTAAAATAAATAGACAAAATAAATCTTAGATTTTGAATTCTATTTATGTAGTTGTCAAGAAAAATGTAAAACATCCCTATGTAAAGTTATAGGTTCCCTAATAAAAAAAGTTAACTTACAATTGCATAATTTATTACCTAGCAGCAATAAATAATCATACAGTAGAAAATTAACTCAGACACCCAATATAGCAAAGCATCAAATAAGCCCCTTTTGCACCATCCACTCCTCTCCCAAAGTAACCATCTTCCCCCCCAAAGCCTGTCAAATGGCTTTTGAGCATGCCCAGAAGTTTCCAAGTGTAGGCGATTTTAGATCAAAGCAAGTTCAAGAATCGCAGAGCCAACCCCCCTGGTCCAGCTCAGGCAATTGTGCTGACCACTAGTGAAAGACTAATTTATAGGCCTAAAGGTATTTCTCTCTCTCTCCCTCTGCGTAAAAAGCTTAGATCTGTTAAAACAATTGCTGGGAAGCTCAAGTACTATAATAATGAAACAAAAACCATTGTATTAATGCTTGTGTAATTTTTTAAAAAGTTAATTTAGTACATATTGAAAAGGTTTCAGTTTTGTTCTGAATATTTCTTCCAGTAGGTGATAGTTATTACTGTGCTGCATTTTCCATTGCAGGAAATACGATGCTGATCTGGTTTTAATTTTAGAAGTATTTAAAGTGCAAGAATCTGAAAATAGATGTGGGTGGAATAAATTGTAATGTATAGAAGTTGATATAGGTAGGAATATGTTTGTAGTTAATTGACCAGGTAACTCTCCATTATTACAGCCCTGCAAATCTCTGGATATCGCGGACCATGTTTGTGGAGCAAATGCGGATACAAATTCTGTATCTGTGCAAGGCTCTAACCGTTGTTATTAATCGTCAGTCTGTCTTGATGTACATGCTAGTTTGTTTCCACTACTGTATAAATATAGTATCAGTTGGGTTTTTAATACAGAAAATCTTGATATATTTTTTTTAAACATCTTCCCACCGTGGTCTAAATCTAACACCATGTGTTAGGTGTGGTTCTAATTCAGAATCTTCCTTACTATTAGAAATGACGCTTCTCAGCAGGAATAGTAGCTGTAATTTCACATAAACCAGGATGTGGAAAAAGAATCCCATCACATTTGCTTCAAGTATATTAACAAAAGCTGAAAGAAATTGCACTCAAGTTTAGAAAATAGAGAAAATTAGAGTAGAGTCTTAGACCAGAGTCTTAGACCATTATATTAGAAACATTTTTTTTATTATGTAGGCCAGCACCACAGACAACTACATGGAAATCTTGAGCAGATTTGTTTTTTAAATGTCAGTTAAGAATTTGATTTGATTAGACCAGATTTAGCAATAAAACTAGAAGAACAGTGTGATAAGCCTCCCAGAGTTTTATGCCTAGACCCAAAGGGTATTGGTTCAGAATTACTGGGGTGGAATGAAGTGAGGAATGTTGTAAGGTATTAGAACCAGTGACAAACCTTATTAATGGAGAAATAATGAAGAAAAATGAGGGTCATTTGTTTGTAGATAAAGGTCCAGAAATTAAAGAAGGAATGGAATGTACAGTAACCATGTAATTACTGAAGGGAAAATGATTTTCCTTTTTACTGGCTTGACGACAATACAAGTATAGAAACTGAATCTAAAAGTGAAAATACTACTGCTAGAAATGTATCTGTAAATGAGATACTGAAGGAGCAAGCTGTAAATGCTCTTCCCATCAGGCCCTCCAACAAAAACAGAATCTTCAACATTCCAAAAAACAAAATCGATAATTGATAAATTTACAAGGGAGGGGAGTGTGTGTGAAGCTAAATTTTGGTGACTGTGTGTGGTTGCTGCACCTCTGATGTCTGGAATGCACATTTAACAGACTTATCAGTTGGAAGCAGCTGCTCTGGAGTCTGAACCCAAGAGCAAAGGGGGCTGGATGTAACTTGCGAATAAGGACTCACATGCTGGGCTAACTCAACTTATTTCATTGTTTTATTTTTTCCTTGTCTTTCCAATCCAATGACAGTTATGAAATCAAAATACATACTTACTTCAGAGGATCCCAAATTGGTCTGTTGAGCAGTTTGTGTTGCTTCATGGAGAGCTGGATGGTCACTGGCTCTCTTCATTGTTTTCACTTTCTTTTACAGTTATCTAGTGTAACGTTGCTGCCTCTGGCAGGACACAGCTGAGAGTATCAGTTCAGGACAAACTGCATAGAGCAGGGCAGTTACAGACCAAGGCTGGGTTTCCTTTATTATTATGGCACACCAAACCAGCCAAACAGAGAGGACTTCGGTCTCACCCCACTGGCTAACCATAAGTCATACAAGCAATTCCCTTAGACACTCCAGTTTCCCAGTGTCACCATCAGTGCCACTCGTTATGACGAATGGTTATGAAAAACAATACCCCAGTAAAAGAAAAAAGGTTCTCCCGATCCCAAAGGATCAAGCCGCAGACCCAGGTCAATATACAAGTCATATTACCCACAAATCATGCTGTTGCCAATCCTTTAGGATCTAAAATCTAAAGATTTATTCATAAAAGAAAGAAATATAGATGAGAGCTAGATTTGGGTTAAATGGAATCAATTACATACAGTAATGGCAAAGTTATCGGTTCAGGCTTGTAGCAGTGATAGAATAAACTGCAGGCTCAAATCAAGTCTCTGGAGTACATCCACAGCTTGGATGGGTCATTCAGTCCTTTGTTCAGAGCTTCAGTGTAGCAAGGTTCCTCCGGAGGTAAGAAGCAGGATTGAAGACAAAATGGAGGGGTTTCCAGGGCCTTTTATATTCTTTCTCTTCTGGGCGGAAACCCCTTTGTTCTCCGGTGCAAAATCACAGCAACAAGATGGAATTTGTAGCCACCTGGGCAAGTCACATATCCATACATGACTCAGTTTGCAGGCAGCAGCCACTGCTCACATGCTAATTTGAACTTTCCCAGGAAGACTTCTCATGTGGATTGGCATCTCCCAAGGTCCATTGTCAGTTAAGTGTTTCCTGATTGGGCACTTAATCTGCAAACGCCTTTCTCAAGAAGCTGACCAAAAGCTTCACTAATGCTACTTAGAATCAAACACATTGAGATACAAGTACATAGATTTTAGGGGGCTTATTCCTTCACCCTCTCACTTCCTTGGTCCTTCTCGCATGAACAGAGAGCAACAATACCCGAAGTCGAAAGGCGCAAACAATTCGATGTTTATTGGGGTTGTCATAACTATAAAGGGAAGGGTAACAGCCCTCCTATGTACAATACTATAAAATCCCTCCTGGCCAGAGACTCCAAAATCCTTTTACCTGTAAAGGGTTAAGAAGCTCAGGTAACCTGGCTGACACCTGACCCAAAGGACCAATAAGGGGACAAGATACTTTCAAATCTTGGGGGAGGGCTTTTGTTTTGTGCTCTTTGTTTTGGTGGTTGTTTGCTCTTGGGACTGAGAGGGACCAGACATCAATCCAGGCTCGCCAAATCTTTCTGAACAAGTCTCTCATATTTCAAACTTGTAAGTAAACAGCCAGGCAAGGCGTGTTAGTTTTATCTTTGTTTTCTCAACTTGTAAATGTACCTTTTACTAGAGTGTTTACCTCTGTTTGCTGTAACTTTGAACCTAAGGCTAGAGGGGGGTCCTCGGGGCTCTTTAAGTTTGATTACCCTGTAAAGTTATTTCCCATCCTGATTTTACAGAGATGATTTTTACCCTTTTCTTTAATTAAAAGCCTTCTTTTTAAGAACCTGATTGATTTTTCCTTATTTTTAGATCCAAGGGGGTTGGATCTTGATCCACCAGGAGTTGGTGGGAGAAAGGAGGGGGGATGGTTAATTTCTCCTTGTTTTAAGATCCAAGGGGTTTGGATTTGTATTCACCAGGGAATTGGTGAAGAGTCTCTCAAGGCTACCCAGGGAAGGGAATTAGCACATTGGGAGTGGTGGCAGCGGACCAGATCTAAGCTGGTAGTTAAGCTTAGAAGTTTTCATGCAGGCCCCCACATCTGTACCCTAAGTTCAGAGTGGGGAAGCAGCCTTGACAGGGGTGAACTTCCAGCAAGCATGATTCCAGTTTCCTTCCTCAGTGGTCCCCTTCCCAGCTCTGACACCACAGAGCCATCCCTGTTCCCATTCCCTGTTCCCATTCCCCCCTTAGCAAAACATGATTCCAATTTCCCCATTCCCCCCTTACTTCCTGATTGACTGCAGACTATATAGTAAAACTTGAGTTCTGCTTAGCTATACCTTAACCAATCATTTTACTGAAATTTAACTAACCAATCTTAACATACTGTAACATGGTTATTTAACCAATTATATTCCATCACCTTAATTAGTTTACACCCAGCAAAATTAATTATACAGCAGACAGAAACAATTACAGAACCAGACAGAGACCATGCAAATAAACATACAGAAGTGAGGATTTCACAACTACATCTATACAGACATAAGGGTTTTTCAGCTGAGTCTATTGATAAGTGAGTTCTTACCAGACAGAAAACTATCAAACTAAATTTCCTTTTACATGTTCTAGGTTCTTTCCTTTCTCTGGAGGTGATAGGAATATCAGGACAGGATTGTATTCCTAACAGCCCAATAGCACCTTATTTCCATGTGACTGGTTTGGAATGTGAGGATGTGACCGTTCACTTCTCAGCTTATGGCTGCCTCTGCTGCTTAGCCAAAGGCCTTACTTAGCCTAAGAACAGGGCATCAGACTGTCACAGTATGAAAAGGCCCTTTCACAGGCAGTGATTTTGATTCTTTCTTTTATATCTCTATAACTAGCTTAGTGATAAGAATACACCTAAATTCTTAAAGTATAGGCCTTTACAGACAGGCCTGAATATCCAATAGCCAGTATTCATAACTTCAACTACAAAATGGATACACGCATGCAGATAGCATAATTATAACCAGCAGATCATAACCTTTCCATAGACACCTTACTGACCCTCCTTTGTACAAGATTTGGTGCAACTATATGGTTGCATCAGTGATTTATATGGTCCAGTTTATGTCAATAACATCACATCTAGTCCAGGGGTTCTCAAACTTCATTGCACCATGGCCCCCTTCTGACAACAAAAATTACTACACGACCCTAGAAGAGGGAACCGAAGCCTGAGCTGGCTTGAGCCCCACCACCCCAGGCGGGGGGTGAGGGGCAAAGCCTGAGCCCCAACACCCCGGGTGGGAGCAAAGCTGAAGCCCAAGCTCAGGAAGCTAAGACTTCAGCTTTGGCCCCCAGCAAGTCTAACGCCAGCCCTGGTGACCCCATTAAAACAGGGTTGCAACCCACTTTGGGGTCCTGACCCACAGTTTGAGAACCGCTGATCTAATCCTTTAATTGCATAGCATTAGAACTACCTGAATGCTGTAAATGTCAGTATTGTATTATTAGTGATAAGGCTCAGGGATATGTCATATTTTCCTACAGAGGCTGTGAGTAAGATGGCTCTCCGTGCCTAAAATAGTACTTAAAATTTTTAAATGTTACAGGAAAGCATAAAGAACGGAAATGTTTGTGGACATTATACACATTTTAATGTAATGCTTGCCCGCTTTCCCAGATGCAGAGTTGTACAACCATTTCAGTTGCCTAGAAATAGAAGGCAATAAATGATTCTACAGTAGGACTCTCCACCTCATCCTGAATCCATTTTTCCTGTGTGTGTATGTGTACATATATTATACAGATAAAAAACTCACATTCAAGAATGTTTGCAACAGGAACTCGGGGCTTGTGGTGCTAAATGGGCGCCGCTGCAATTGCTGTGGTCTGGTGAAGACATGATAAGTAGGGTTACCATATCTCATAAATAAAAAAAGAGGACCCTCCACTGGCCCTGGCCCCGCCCATTTCCCCACCCCTAGCCCTGCCCCAACTCCGCCCCTTTTCCGCCCTAACTCCGCTCCCTTCCACTCCCAGCCAGGGAGAAAGGGCTGCCCCAGTGCTACCGGCTTCAGGGTTTGCCGGGCAGCCCCCAGACCCTGCGCCCCCAGCCGGTGCTTCCCCAGCGCAGCTGGAGCCCGGGAGGGGAAGCGCCCAGCCGGGGGCACGGGGTCTGGAGGCTGCCCGGCAAACTGTGAAGCCAGTAGCGCTCGGGCTCTGGGCAGCCCCTATGCCTCCGGACCCTGCGTCCCCAGCCAGGCACTTCCCCTCCCGGGCTCCGGCGGCGCAGGGTCCAGAGGCACGGGGGCTGCCTGAAGCTGGTAGCGCTCGGGCAGCCCGGCTCTTAAACAGAGCCGAAGAGTCGGGGAGGAGCAGAGCCGCCATTTTCCCGGACATGTTCGGCTTTTTGGCAATTCCCCCGCGGACGGGGGTTTGACTGCCGAAAAGCTGGACATGTCCGGGAAAAAGAGGACGTATGGTAACCCTAGCGATAAGTCAATGGGAGAGCACTCTCCCGTCAACAGTACTCCACCTCAACGACAGGCGGAAGTTAAGTTGACAGAGTTTCTCCTGTCGACGTAGCGCAATGTAGACAGCGTGCTAAGTCAATGTAAATTATGTCACCTTAAGTAATGTAACTCACGTAACTTAACTAGTGTAACTTAAATCAACTTACAGCATTAGTGTAGATAAGGCCTCAAAACCATCAACATTGACACCTCTAGCTGGGAAGATGCAGCTAACAGTCTATGCTGGGGGGCTGCTCTGCAACAGGGAGCCAGAGGCAGAGGAAAGGTGGTTGAGAGAGGGGAAAAATGAAGAAAGCAAAGAGGAAAGCACAGCAGGCCTCCAGGTGCTAATAGTGTGCTGGCTTCATTTTATGGCCCTGTGCATTACACCTGTATTAACTATGGCAAGCACTTTCACTCAAGAATTGGACTCTTCAGTCACTCATGATGCTTTGGCATGACACAGTAATTGAATTGTTTTGGTGCTTACACAACCATTTTTCAAGCTGGAAGGGTGCCATTACATTACCATATATTGTGTGTTTGCTGGGTTAGGCTCAGCCATTGAAAGAGTGTTTTTTGCCAAGTAGTTTCTCAACAAAAGTTAACTAGATATCACTCAGGCTTTCATGTTAGTTAGGGCAGTCATGTTTGGAAAAGTATTAAATTTTATAAAGTGGAAAAATAGTAAGAATTTTACTATTCTGAAACAGTTTAATCAAATGCAGAACAAGAGAGACTGAACTTGTTTTTCCTATTCTGCCTCCACTGAGACTCCCCCAAGTCAAAAAGATGTGTTGTAATTTGTAATTGATTGAGAAGAGTAAAAATGCAGACCCAAAAGAGCTTTTTTTTTTTTTTGGTCAAATACATTCCCACCATCTTCTGACACTTGTCACCACAAGAAGGAACTTAGGTTAATTGAATGTCTGTGGTTTAGAAGCTTGTACTCAGATTGACTAGTTAGATAAAAGAGTAGATGTAAATGTTTTCTCCATTTTGTGGGCTCTTCAGGAAAAAAAAGTAATATTATTGGTAACATGAAGCAGTTATCCAGTTTCAGTGCATGTGGTAGGTCAAAATTGAAATACCTGGAAGATGGAACATATCATTCAGCATATGCTCCTCCGTGCGCCTCCCACAGCGAGTCTGCCAAGGTGGGGTCCTGGGGAAGCCAGAGGTCCTGCACGCACCCCCACTTCACAGTCAGACATGACTCTCAGCCAGCCAGTAAAACAGAGGTTTATTAGATGACAGGAACACGTTCTAAAACGGGGCTTGTCGGTCCAGCGACTGGGACCCCTCCGCCGGGTCCATTCTGGGGCCCAGCGAGCCCGACACCCCCGTCTGCCCTCACTCCTAGTCCCCAGCCAACTCCAAACTGAAACTCCCTCCAGCCCCTCTGAAACTCCCTCCAGCCCCTCCTCCTCTGGGCTTTGTCTCTTTCCCGGGCCAGGAGGTCACCTGATCTCTTTGTTCACCTTTAGCTATTTCCTTGCAGCCCACCTCATAAATGTCCTTGTCCTCAGTTTTCTCTCAGTCCTGCTGATACTTCCTCTGGTAGTGCTTAACAGTCCTTTCGTATCACTGATACTCGATCAGCATTGACAACAGAGGAGGCAGAAATGTTGCGGTGAAATATGCTGCAGCACTTCTGCCTGCCTATTGTGCCCAGAAAGACACTATACTGGTTGTTTGAAGGTAAGTTCTACTATTAATTAGAATCATTTATTAGAAATGTGTGTGTAAAATATGCAAATATTTATATTAAGCCACTAATGTTAGTTTTTTGTTCACGTTGTTTTAAGAAAAACATTAAACTACTGAACTGTACATTTTCTACGCAAATTGTTCGAGTGCATAACAGTATTTACCTCTCAAATCTGTGGAAGATATATTTTTACTCATGCATAAAAACAGCAGAACCTTAAAACTTGAAACTTGCATGTTGTTACTCTTCATTGTGGAATAGTTACTGTCAGGTTTTTTGGTGTTTTGGGGAACAAATAACTCCCATAAAAATAACATTTATAAGTGACTTTAAATATGGATAAAGTTCACTCCCATTAATATGAAATTTCTGTTAAGTTTGTCATTGTGTGGTTGCTGGTGGAATTATCAATTGGGGTTTCAACACTCTGCGAAGGCATGAGTAGGTCATAAGACTGAAAATATAAATTCATCCATCGTAAATACTTTCAATTTCTTGTGACCTTTTTTTATAAAGGTTTCTTTCCAGACTGTTTTGAAGCATTGAGACCTAACTAAAAGTGATTTTTTTGGTGGCAAGTTTGGGGATTGGTTTGGCCAATTTTAAGTTATCAGAGTATGAAAAAAAAATTAAACGCAAAAACAGTTAAAATAACTAATGCACAGCTGCAGTTTAAAACGAATTTAAAGGAAAAAATGGACTAGTAGCTGAGTCCGGCACAGGGTAGGAGCCACCAGCTGGGTCTTCCCCAGTTCTGCCTTCTGCCCTACAGTGATTTACCTCTCTGCCGGAAGCCCTGGGCACCCAAAACATAGTGCTGGGGAGGGTCACATGACCGCTCTTGTGGCTTCCTTTTGCTTCCCCATCACAAAGTCATTTTTCTGCAAGGGACATAAATTCTGCGCATGTGTAGTGGCACAGAATTCCCCCAGGAGTATGGAATAGAAACTGGCCCACTGTACCCAGATTCCCTATTAGCTGTCCAGTTTGGTGTTAGTCAGCAAGGCAAATTGTCAAGAGGGACTTCAGCATCTGGGTATGTTGCAAAACCTTTCTGTTTACACAGGCTTTTCCCAAAAGCAGTGATTAAGTGGGGAGGATTTTTTTGGAGTGGGGTGGGGTGGGGCAGGTTGAGTGTGTGAGAGAGTTGCTCATTTAGTTTTGTTGACTTTTTAAGTTTTATTGATTTATAGTTGTATGGTTGATTTTCAGCTATGGAGTAAGGGTAGGATTCTCCCTCCCTACATGCTAGCCACATTTTAAATTTTCAAGCATCATTTAGAAACATATAGTTCAATACACTCCCAGTGATCTATTATCCACAGATCATTGGCATACTCAACCATAACAGCTCCCTGTTCTTAAAACATACTTGGGAGCTCTTAAATCTATGAATTATAAGAGCTGCTGTGGTCTGTTGCATTTTTTCATATCTAGGGAGTTTTTAATCTTCAGATATTGTCATGTGTAGTAATTTGGAACTGCAGACAGAGTACTGTCATTACTTTCTTTCTTTCTGTTGGATGGGGCGGGGAGTCTTTTTTTTTTATAAATAGTCATATTCTAGTGCAGCATTTTATTTACATTCAGCTATTTCCAAGCATCCAGCATAGAAGATGGAGTTAGTTGGGCATTTTCTGATTAATCCTTTTGCTTCCAGAAAATGCCGTTGCTTCAAAATTAAAGCTTTCTGCAGGAATCCATGTCAATTTCAATGAAATTACATTTTAAAGATAAATAAAACGAAGCATTTTGCTATAGTTAAAAACGAATGTGAGACGTTGGACCCCAGAATGATTTATAGAAATATACTTATGAGTGTAAATATGACATAACTGGAATATGTTTTATGCCAGATATGCCATGTAACATATCTTTGCAAAGGTTATGTTCTACTGAATGTATTCATCCTATTCGTATGCATGTATCATTTTTATATCTGAAGTTATGAGCGTTGGCTCTGCTTGTATTTAAAGTGTTTGCTGTAGGAAGCACATAAGACAGATTTGGTCAACATAGTATGAAGGGGTTATTCAGGTAATTGGGAGTACTTAGCTAACAGTAGACCCTGGGAGACGCCAATCTACATCTGAGCTTTCCTGGGAACGTTGAAACCAACATGTAGACAATGGCGTCGGCCTGTAAAGAACTGAATCATGCATGGACATGTGACTTGCCCATGTGACTCCAAAACTCCATCTTGTAACTGTGATTCTGCACAGGAGAACACAAGGGGTTTTCACCCACAAGAGAGAGACCATATAAGCCCCTGGAAACCCTTCCCATTTGGTCTTCAGCTAGCCTCTCCACCCCAAAGGGATGCCTGAAAGAAACTGGAACAAAGGACAGTAACTACAGGGTTGTGAGTGATTGCTGGACCTTCGGTCTGTCTGTTATTACTTGGAGCCACCTAAATCCTACTTTTTATATTTAATAAAATCACTTTTTACATATTAATTAACCCAGAGGAAGTATTAATATGGGGGGGGGGGGACAGCTGTGCATATCTCTCTATTGGTGTTATAGAAGATGAACAATTTGAGTTTACTCTGTATAAGCTCTATACAGAGCAACACTAATTTATTTGGGGTTGGATCCCATTGGGAACTGGATATCTGAGTGTTGGAGACAGGAGTACTTCTTAAGCTGTTTTCAGTTAAGCCTGCAGCTTTTGGGGGACATGGTTCAGCTCTGGGTCTGTTTGTAGCAGGCTAGCGAGTCTGGCACAGCCAGGCAAGGTACTGAAGTCCCAAGCTGCGAGGGAAAACAGGCTTAGAGATAGTCTCAGCACATCAGGTGGCAGTCCCAAGGGGGTTTCTGTGACCCGGCCTGTCACAGAATTTTTTGAATTTTTGTTGTTGTTTCAAAATTACTTAATATAAAATAAATTTTGAAATTATATTATACACTATAATATATACAACAAAAACTCTAAATCTGAACAAAACATTTAGATTTTAATGAAATGGAGCACTTGACCCAAAACTAGTCTTTTCCAGAACATTATGAAATTTTTTGTTTGTTTTGTTTCAATTCGGAATAAAACCAAACCTGAAAAATCACAGAATTTCCCACCAAACAGAAATTCCGATTCCTGCACAGCTCTTGTAAAATAAATAACACACACCTAATGAACTGCACAGTTTTACTGTTATCTTCTGCTTTACTGGAATGTGTACAGAAAAATGTAGCCTACACTTCTAAGTAATGTCAGAATACAGTTTGCAACTATAGACCGTGGTCAATTAACTTCTTTATCTAAATCATCTTGTTTTGCACAGCGCATTAAAAAATGGTTTGAATCCCTCCTTGTACTATATAGAACTATGCATAAGAATGCGACATTACTAGTCTGTTTCTTTGTGGTTTGATGGAAGATACTGTAAATACACCTCAGCCAGGCGCCTGAGGTAAATTCTGATTAATCTCTGAGACCAGGGCTCCATAGAAATAATTTCACGGGAGAGAATTTAAACAAAGGCCAAAATTTAAAAAAATAACTGTTTAAAGCTAGGCTTGTAATCCACAGTCAGGCTCCTAAATCACTGGCTTGATTTTCAAAAGTGCAAAGTACCCAACAGCATCCACGGAAGTCACCATAGGTGCTGGAACTAGGAGTGCTGAGGGTGCTGCTGCACCCCCTGGCTTGAAGTGGTTTCCATTATATATAGGGTTTGCAGTTTGGTTCAATGGCTCTCAGCACCCCCCTATAAAAATTGTTTCAGCACTACTGGAAGTCACTGATATTTCCAAGTTGCTCAGCAATTTTAAAATCATATCACTGAGATTGCTAACATTAGGCACCTATTTTTGAAATTCTTGAGCTAGGTTAGTAAATTAGTAACTAGAGTTTTCAAAATGTATTGCCTCCACAGATCACAACCCATCTTCTCCACTTCTTTGGAGTATTTGCATTTTCTGCCCTAGTGGACAAGAATTGAGGGAGAAAGGACCAGACATGTCTCTAACTTGTCTCTGTGCTGAACTGTGCGTACATAGTGGCAAGAGGAGCCCTTTTAGGATTCTGCTTTCAGTGGTTGAGTTCAGTATGAGATTTGATGGTCAGACCAATTATGTGAAAGCAAGTAACATATCTCTGGCCTTACATGCACTTCCATTTTAAATATGTGGATTTATTGGTACATCCATCTGAAGGAGATTCTTTCTTTAAAATTCCTAATCTACTTTCTAGTTGTAAATAATTCACACTTTTTTTTTCTTATCCTGCTAGTTCTGTTGAATTTCTATATGTTGACTTGAGGCAGGTTTACTGTGCAGAACTAACTTACGGAGATAGATGGGAGGCAAGAACATACATTTCTCTCTCATAAATTCAAATTTGTCCTGAAGGAAAAACTTGAATTGAGTTGTCTTCCCAATTAGAGCAGTGTATTCTATGTGAGAGGTGTGGTTATGAAAGTCTGACTTGGAGAACAGTGGGCTATACTTTGGTGTGTTTTTTCCCTACAAACTTCAGACTTTAGGTAATTCAGTGTTCTCTCTCTCAGAAAAAGCTGACTAGGCACTGAACTATATAAGCTGATATCACCTTAACTCCTGTCATCTTATCTTTTGTCAAATATTCTTACATAGCAGCATTTACTCAACATATGCATAATGGCAGGGTTTTTATTGTTTGGGTTTTTTAAATTGCTAAATTGTTTGGGTGGGAATTAGAAATTTGATTCTTTCTTGTTCTTGCTTTATGCAATGTGTAAGGCCTTGGCTACACTCAGGACTTCACAGCGCTGCCGCTGTATGTACTCCACCTCTCCGAGGGGAATAGCTTGCAGCGCTGCGAGCGAGCGTGCAGCGCTGCAGGCTCTGATTACACTGGCGCTTTACAGCGCTGCGCTCGGGGGGGCGGGTGTGTGTTTTCACACCCCTGAGCGCAGCAAGTTGCAGCGCTGTACAGTGCCAGTGTAGCCAACGCCTAAGGTTCTGTTGAATTTGATAAGGTTTGTATGCTCTTGGAAGTTTGATTTTATGTATGTTTTAGTATACAACGGAGGGTTTAAATTTGATTAATTGTCTTGTATGTAAGTGTAGCCCATCTCCTTGATAAAAATGTCTATTTTTATCTCATTATAGCATCTGATAAGCAGGGCAGGATTAAGCTTTTGTGTGTCTGGCTCCAAACATATTTGTGGGCCCCCATGCAGGCAGTGGAGCATGGCATGGGGAAGTCAGTCTCCAGAGTGAGGGACCAGCCAGGGGCAATGGGGCATGGCATGGCAGGGCCCTCCCCGCTCCGCCTAGCCCAGGGAGAGGGCACTATTTACAAACCTGCAGTTGCTAGATGCACAGTGGCCCGCCTGGCCCTGTGGTGCCAGCATGCCCCTTCCCCTCGGGGGCAGGCCCATGCCATGCCACACAGCCCCCACATCCAACACAAACACCCCGAATCCCTATGGCCAGAGCCCCCCCTGCCTCCGGACCCGTTATGCCCAGTGCCCCTCCAGACTCCCTCCACAAATGCACAGCACCCTGCACAACACCACCTCTGCCCAGTGCCCCCTGCCCACAGCCCGCCCAGAACCCCCCACAGAACCCCCACTCCCTAGTGCCCCAACACACACATCTTCCCCACCCCCTCACAGCCCAGCACACACACACCCCCAAGTCCCCTAGAAACTCACTCCCCCACGCCCTGCCTCCCGCCTGCACTCACCAGCCCTGCTGGGAAGCGACTATGTTTGCCAGGCTGAGCTGGCGGTGCAGCCAGGGCTGGTCCAGGGGCTGGGAATCACTCTGATCCCTCGGGAGTGGCGCGATCAGCCAGGCCAGGGCCTGCCCCGGCCGCGCTCCCTCAGTACCCACTTGCCTGGCGGGGCCCAGCCAAGCCCCCCACATTGTCCCACCTGTCCCCAAACTGACCGAGACTGGCCAGGCTTCTGCACCAGTCCCAGGTGACTCACTTCTGGGGAGACAGGCAGGGCCCCACAGGTAGTGGGAAGCAAAGACTGCCCGGAGCTGGAGGTGCACTGGGGTCTGGCAAGGGGGCAGATAGGAGCCAGCGGGTGGGGCCAGAGGGCAGAGAGGAGCCTCAGCTGGGGTGGCAGGGTCTCGGGGGCAGTGCAAGCGGAGCAGGCTGGGGCCCCTTCTGAGCATGGGCGAGGCTCCATGGCGCCACTGGCGCTATTGTAAACCCGGTACTGCTGATAAATTACACTTGAATACCTAATATTGTTACAGCTGCTGTCTTATAGCTTATATCAAGGGCACCTACAGTCTCAGGCACCTCTTTATACTTAAATAAATCTAAATAATAAATGAATATGCTTTGTATTTGTAGGCACTTGCAGATCAATTTGAAGACAAGAAAACATTGGTATCTGAACGACTGAAGATTTTCTACAGTTGTCAGGTGCCTCCACACTGGGCCATAGAGGTACAAGCTAATAATATGACATTTATTCTAGATACCATCAAATTATATTTGATATTGCATGCTATCTTGTGAAGTACCATGTCCTAGAAGCTTCAGTAGAAACCCACTGTCTGATGCATGTTACCATATATAAATTGGAAAACTTGTTGGAAAAAATTGGATTAACCTAACAATATAGGAATATGTAGATTTTTTTTAAAGAAATTAAATTCTAGAAATTGTGCAGCTTTTTTATATACGTTTCTATCATACACAGAATTGACTGCTTGCTTAGAGATGTTTGCTTGCAAAACAGCTTTTCTGTATGGTCTTTTCCTTTTTTGCTTTAATGGAAAATGGAATAATAATTCTTCAACAGAAAAAGGAGGAAATAGAGTTAGGGTGTTCTACGGTTACCAAAATACCATAAATGAAAAGGGATGATTGCCATTCTTAGGGGTCTGCTTCCTGTCTCTCCACCTACCCATTAGTGAGGTAGACCAGGTCTTATAGGAGGTGGGTCATGGCCAGAGTACTCTGGGTCAGTGGGTGAGATAACCCTGTTTGTTTCCATTTTCCACATAAGCTTGAAGTCCTCGTATACCTCAATAAGGTTCTGCCTCCTAGATGTTGGCCTTTCACTTTGGTCTAGACCCACTCCCCTTCTCCACTATGTGATGGATTTTCTTAAGAATTCCCTCTTTTCCCCTGTGGAATCTGATACCTCATCCCACAAGAGGACTGCCAAAGCTGAAGCACTCTTATTTTCTAGTTGTGCACCTTCTTTTTTTGTAGAATGAAGAGGGCATTTTTTTCCAGCACATTTTAAATTTAAGCAGAAGGTCATGCTATTTGAAAGATTTCAGACTGTGCTTAGTCTTATCTGGTATTATTATATTTAACCCTAAACTTGAAAATTATTAAAATAAGGTTCAAGGCTTTGAGGACAAAAGATTTCCCTAAATCATGCATTTTATTTACATTTAAATGTTTCCGTTTTATGAAAGTTTTTCCTCTTTTGATACTATGCATACTATCTTAACCAATCATCATTTCTTCCAGTGTTCCCCAAATTATTCCACATATAATCTTTCAACAAACATTTCAAATAAACACAATCAAACCTAATTTTCATTTCCAGTTGTCAGAGTAAATGTGGTTTCAGTCCAAGCCAATTTTCTAAGTCAATGTTAGAAATGCTAAAATAGAGGTGTATTATGGAAAGTGTGGCAGTCTTAACTATAGTCATTATCTCTCTCTAAATTTTACCAAATTTGACCCAGAGAGTAAATTAAATTTTAAAATTTCCTGTATGTGGAATTAAATATTTTCCCTAAATAATTAGTATCCAGATTAAAATAAATACTTTGTAACATATTTAAATTATATTATAGTATACATTTATGCAGAAATACTATTGCTGTAATAAGATGGTGTTATCACTACCATATGTGTATGAATACTTGTCAAATTGCAGAGGCTATAGATCCCAATCCTGTAGTGAGATGCTCACAGGTGGATGCTTGCACCTGCATAGAGCTCCACTAAATTAATTGGGGCTCCGAACAAGCTTAGGGGGTTTGCCTCCATTATCTCGTTGCAGGATTGGGGCCTTACTTAGTAAATTTTTATATGTTTCAACAAAAAAAATTGTGTATTTTATATATGGTAAGCAAGTTTATAATTTCTTTAAAACTGAAGGGGATATTGTTATATTAATCTCTTTAAAAAAAAAAAACTTCAAAGTCTAGAAAACACAGCTTAATACAGGGGTGGGCAAACTTTTTTTACCCGAGGGCCACATCTGGGTATGGAAATTGTATGGCGGGCCATGAATGCTCACGAAATTGTGGATTGGGGTGCGGGAGGGGATGAGGCCTCCGGCTGGGGGAGTGGGCTCTGGGGTGGGGCTGGGCATGAAGGGTTGAGGATGCAGGAGGGTGATCCGTCTGGGACCGAGGAGTTCGGTGCGCAGGAGAGGGATCAGGGCTAGGGCAGGGGGTTGGGGCATAGGGGAATCCAGGAGTGCAGGCTCCAGGCGGTGCTTACCTCAAGCAGCTCTCAGAAGCAGTGGCATGTTCCCCCTCTGGCTCCTACACGGGAGCGCAGCCAGGTGGCTCTGCACGCTGCCCCATCCACAGGCATCGTGGTTCCTGGCCAATGGGAGCTGTGGGGGCGGCCTTTGGGGCAGGAGCAGCGTGCGGAGCCCCCTGGCTGCCCCTACGTGTAGGAGCTGGAGGGGGGACATGCTGCTGCTTGCAGGAGCCATGCAGAACAGGGCAAGCCCTCGACACTGCTCTCCAGCTGGAGCGTCAGAACGGGCAAGCCCCAGACCCTGCTCCCCAGCAGGAGCTCGAGGGCCAGATTAAAACATCTGAAGGGCCGGATGCAGCCCCGGGCCATAGTTTGCCCATCCCTGGCTTAATACGTTAGTTTAAAATGGAATTACTCATTTGTAAAAGTTACATAAATATTGTATTGCAATGCTTCTGCTCTCAAATCTGTGTCTTACCTTTAAGTCAGATTTGTATGGCTGCTCAAACTGGACTGATGTGCCTTCTGGAAGAAGCTCTCAATTTTTCCAATTTTTTCCACATAAAAATCATTTATGGAGATTGTTACATTGTGTGGACAAGTTGACTTTAAATATATTTGAAACAATACAGAGGAATTTTTATTAGGATGATTTGTCAGTGATGAACAAAATTTAGAAGTTTGATTGGGATTAATCATCCAGAAGTTGTACTTTATCCAAACTTTATCCCAACCTCATTAGTCTTGAAAGTTAGGCTACAAATTTCAGGAGAAATGTTTCTCGTATTTTTTGTGTGTTTTCTGTTCAGGCCAGAAATGCCTGTAACATCTTTTCTAAAAATGATAATGAACATGCGTCTAACTTTTTTCTATTATTTTGACTTTCAGCGACAACTTGCAAGCTTACTCTTTGAACTGGGGTGCACAAGTTCAGCTCTACAGACCTTTGAGAAGCTGGAAATGTGGGAAGCTGTAGTAATCTGCTATGAAAGAGCAGGACAGCATGGGAAGGTGAGAGTGTCTTATTATCTGAGCTGAGTTTCTTGGATTTTGTTATTTATATTACAGTAGCACCTAGAAATCCTGTTGTGCTATGCACTGTATACATGTATACACATACAGATACAGAGGTGTTCTGTATTAATATAAATAGATATCAACTCACCCAACTTTTCTCTATTTAGCAGTTCAAACAGTGGCTGATTTATTGTAGGTGTCATGGCAGAAGTGGGTCTGGAGAAGGTATTTGAACTGGGAGAGGGTAGTACAGGTCAGCGTCCATGCACAAGGAGAAGTGTGTGAAGAAAATATTTGTGGGAAAATTGGACAAGCAGCAAATGAGTTTGGCATCATTGGTAGAATTGAGAGGACCTGTGGTTGGGGACACTGGGAGAGGAATGCGTGAGTGAGAAGTGGCTTTGGAGGTGAGAGCAAGAAGTTTGAACTTGTGTGTGTGAGAGAGAGAGAAGGGTGATGTGGTCCTGGCTATGGACAATTAAGATTGTTTTGTATGGTGGGGTACAATGTGAGTGTTACAGATGTGGAGGTTTAAATAATCAAAATGGGGAGTTGCTGAGGGCCTGGACAAGAGTTCTGACTGTAAAAGGAGGTAATCCAGTTATAATTCCTACTTAACTTTAGTTCTCATTTAACTGTAGTTCAAACAGACATATGCTGTACATTTTGTTTTTAAAAAGCATAGTTTTAGGGCATCATTAAGATAAAGAAATCAAATACTCAAGTCAGGAAATGCAGTTTTAAGACTGAAAGTTCCACTTTAACTCTGCCTCCTTGGTTGTTTCTCTGCTGAGGTTTCTCTGAACTTCTCCCCATTGACCTAGCACTTGTGGCCAGCAGTGGGAGCACTAGTACAGGCCAGCCAGTTGACATTTACTGCTTTCATTGTCCATAGACAGGACCACTCTCTCGCTCTCTCTCTAGTTCACCAAGGAATATGCTGATGACACAGTAGTATAAAGCTGCTGGTGGCTAGTCTGTACTAGCTCTACCTGTTGCTCACACCAATGAAAATGCACTGGTGCTAAAGCACTGATGGAAGGAATGAAAGAAAATGCTTTCTGGACATGTTGCCTGTTTGCTTATACCTTTAAATGTGTTCTGATTATGCTAATATATCCGGGTGGGAAGATTGATAACATAGGATTCCATGATAAAAACCCTGTTTTCAGCATGTAACTTCCTGAAAGGTGAAAGCTTTTCCTCGTTGGTCTCTTAGCCCCTTACTCAGATCTACTGATACGTGGAGAACCTATTTAAAGCCATACATCAGGGGCCAGTGGATGGACCCCAGACCGACAGCAGGCTGAGCAGCTCAGCCCACTGCTGGCCTGGGGTCCTGGCCGCTGTCCCCGCTCAGCCTTTAGCCGACCTGGATGGACGGAACCCTGGGCCGGCAGTGGGCTGAGCGGGGCCGGCGGCCAGGACCCCGGCTGGCAAGGAACAGCGGACGGAACCCCAGACCGGCTGAGCGGCTCAGCCCGCTGCCAGTCTGGGGTTCCGTCTGCCACCTCCGCTGCCGGTCTGGGGTTCCCTCCACCGGCCCCTGCCAGCCGGGGTCCCGGCTGCCAGCCCGGCTCAGCCTGCTGCCAGTCTGGGGTTCCGTCTGCCGGCACCTGTAAATGTAAAATGTATTACTGGCACCCGAAACCTTAAATTACAGTAAATAAATGAAGACTTGGCACACCAGTTCTCAAAGGTTGCCGACCCCTGCCATACATGGAAAGACTGGGCTTACATTGAGTTAAGGTTGCAGAGGCAGTTGTTCGCCTTTTTATATAGAATTGTAACTTGTCAATTAAAACAAATAACCTAAATTTCTTATAATGCCTTATGTAACTTTTTCCAATTATACTAGGCCAATATCTAGATCATGGTAATTATAAACTGACAGATCTGTGTTTCACTGCCAACTGCCATGTCACATTATGCATGCCTTGGGGATACTGTGCTACTATGAGGACTCTTTCAGTACAGTAGAGAAATAGAGGTCAATATTTTCCATTTCCTGGAAACACATTCTGTTCTAGTTAAATTCACCAACTGCCCGTAGGGAGTTATGAAAATGGCATTCAGACAGAATATCTGACACAGGAAACTGCTTTCAAAATTGATGTTTGTAAAGCACTTTGAAAATATAAAATGCTATATAAGTGCTAAGTAGCAACAGTACTGAAAACAAGGTTAGATCCGGAGCAAAACGACAAAAAATAGAAACATTTAACTGTAAGACAAGGAGTGAGTATATTTGTGCTCATTATCAAGAGAGCTTTATTAATGTGAAATATGCCTATTAAAAAGACACCGTAACTAGACTTGTGGAAATGCATGAGAATCTGCTAGTGCAAAATATTGTCAGTGGATGGAGCAGCCTCAGAGCAAGCTGTGTTAGACAAGGCTTTGTACCTAATTCTCAGGATTGCTATTGTAAAACGAGAGTAATGAAAAGCTGAAAAAACTTACAAAATGGTCAAACATTAGAGAAAGTTAAGGGGGGAATACTAAGCACTAGAGTCATATCATGCTCCTTATTTCTACTTTTGAATTCTTGGTTGACAAAAAAGTTACAAACATCAACAATGCAGATACAGAAGTGAATAGGTAAAGTAGTGCCACAATTAATATTGCAGCATATATTAGATTCGTGTATTAGATCCAATATACTTGAGAAAAGCCTAAATGATAACTGAGGGAGTGCATATAGCAGCATAAAAATTGCTAAAAGCAAGAGGTTACTAAAGTTTACTAAACTGTTTTCTGGTTTTTTTTATGATTATTGGATATGATTCTACTTGTTTATTTCATAATATGAATATAATTAGTGGAATCTGGTATCCTAAAGTGAGCCAGCAAAAGAGCAACACGATGCCAAGCAAGGAGCAAAACAGGACATTTATACAAAAAGAGCAATTTAAGATGTGAACACACAGTGTGTTGATAGTTACTGACCTTGTCATTCCATTTTTTTCACTTGTTGCATTCCTCCATTGGACCTATTGAAGAGCAGACACCGATCTTCATGGATGTGGTGAAAAAAGTAGGCTGAGGACAGGGGCCTGAGCTTGTCAGTATTACTGAAAACTAAAGAGGGGCATTTGTACCAAGTGGGAATGTTACTGGGAGCATAAATGTGGGGGAGGGGGCCATAGCTATAGAAGCTAAGGTGGTCCATTGACCTTGGAACCTCGAATAAGGCGTCTGGTTTAAAAAATATCCCCCTACCCTCCAGTGCCTGCCCTGCGCCCACTCTTCCCCTTCCTCTCCCCTTTAGCCAGAGAACTGCATGTTTTGCCAGCTGGCTAATAGACCTACACCCACTACTTCCTCTCTGCTTTGCCCCCTCCACGCTGCTTGGTATGTGTCGAAGGCGTAAATGAAGGGCTGTTAGGAGAAGTGTTCCCTCCTCAGCTTCTCCTGCATTAGTTCCAGCCATTGAACCCACTGTGGTTCACTAGGGGTCAGGTGAGACATCAGAGGAGAGGGCTGCTAGCTTGGTTCTTAAGACATCATCAGGACAAGACACTCTTCCCTCCATCATCAAGGCTTGGTGGGAACTTGTTTCTTACCCTAAATTGGGTATATTTAAAATAAGATGCCAGCCCAGCTCCTCATCCACCTTCCCCAGCCTTTGATTTACCTGTGAATTTCCACCTTGAGGAGTGCCAGTGTAACAAGCCAGTAGATGCTTGTGAGATGGACACTGCTTTGGAGGAGGGGAATTGCTCCCCCTAGGACAGATGTATTTGGGGACAGAGTGGTGGGGAACCTGCATAGGGACTGGCCCCCCTGACCACTTTCCATGTTAGGGAGAAGCAGGAATGTGGTGAGAGGAGGAGGAGGTGTTAAGGATATTAGAACATGAAAAGTTCATGAGGGGATTCCCTCATGTGCAGGAGCCCTAGAATGCTGCTTCCCCTTCTTCCCCGGGTGGGAAAAGCCAGGAACAGAGCCCAGCTTTGCAGCTGCAAAGGCAGCAATCCATACGTCAGTGATCGTCCTTGTCACCACAGAAGAAGTCTGTGAATGCAAAACCACAAAACATTACAAATGTTACTTCATGCAGGGAAACAACAATAGGAAGAGCTGGGAAGTCTGTTTCACCCTCTTATTCTGACTGCCTATGCATTACGGAGACAATGTGGGTGAGGTAATATCTGTTATTGGACCAGCTTCTGTTGGTGACGGAGACTAGCCTTTGCACTTATACAGAGCTCTTTTTCAAGTCTGGGAAATGTACTCAGTGTGTCACAGTTAAATACTCAGGTAAGCTGTGGAGTGGCAGGGGGGAAGCGATTTCCAGCCTGTTCGTGTCCTGACCCTGCAGACTCCACAGCAGCCCCGCGGGCAGCGGCTTAGCAACCTCTTCACCCGCCCTTCCCTGCTCTGTCCCCTAGGCACCCTCCGCTGCTGAGCCACCTCTCTGGACAGGTTCACTGAAGCCCCTACAGTCAGTTCCCTGGGCCCTGGTGCACAATGCATCCTTACGGCTTAACCCCTTCCTGCCCGCACTGTAGCCGGGGGACAGGAGGTGGCTGGGTTATGTCGGTGGCCAGCAGCAGCTTGGAAGTGTTAGCTGCCTTTCAACACTGTGTGGGCAGGAAGGGACAAGCTACATCCAGCCACTGGGGGATGCAGGGGGAGAAGAAGAGATGAGCTCTGCAAAGACACAGGCCAGATCATCCCTCCCCCCTCCTCCACCCTCACACACCCACAGCTGGAAGCAGCTCCCGTCCCCTCCCTCCCGCACAGTGCTGAAAGGCTGCTGCTGGCCACATTCTGGTGTGAACCCTGGCAGAAATCTGGTGAGAGGGGCATGTGATCCTGTGTCCCCCCCCCCCCCATGTGTTGCCTCGGGAAGACGCAGCACCAGGTACCAGGAGAGACGGATCCGTCCTGGGAGCCCAGCTAGGCATGGATGGCGGAGAGCGCTGGGCGGGGAGGGTCGGGTCAGACACACACACACACACTCACACTCACTCACTCTGTACAGGATGTTACCTCCTCTTGTAAACCCTAAAGTCTTAAAGATAAGAAGGTAAATAAAAAGAATCCAACTACACAGTATTTCTTTTTAACAGGGTCTCAGTCAACTTGATGTTAATTTGAACATTTGTACTGCATAGTTGAACTTGCCGTTGAACTTGCTTGAATATGAGTAATTTTGCCAGGTGTCCCGTATTCAGCATAGGGAAATATGGTCACCCTCCCAAGGGAAATGATGAAAATTTCATTTTAGCATATATTTAAAATTAGATAGTCCAAAGCACAAAAATATACAGCATTTAAGACTGTAGTATAATGAGTGAGTGACGGAGACTCATGAATGGAAAGAAAATAGGGTCTATAAAAGGGAGAGAGCAGATGGGTAGACACACAGGACATTTTGAGGCTGAGAAGCCTATTTCTGGGACAGTGTTAAGCTTGGTACATGGGAGTCTATGCAATGAGGATCAAAAAGGAATTATCCCACTTGTGCATTTCTAGCTACCAGAATATTCTTTGTTGTTCTCTCTCTGCCTACTTAATACTCTGTTTTCGTTGTAGTATCCCAACACATCAAGTGCATGCTGTTATATCTTTCTTCGTGTTTTAAATAAGTGTTTAGTGAACTGAGCTCTTGCTTTCATTCCAGTTCAGCTTAGACACTTCTGTCCAAACCATTTAATTATAACCAAATCTTGTTTAAACCAGCAATATTTATGAAACTGTAATTTTAGTTTTATTTACCATGTTAAATTTAACCTTTTTCTAAAGTTAAATTTAAGAAGATTTGTGAAGATAAAGAAAAGTCGCTTGTTCTACGGTTTGGGAACATGCTCAAAATATATTTTTCAAAAGTTCATTTTATTTAGATTTCATGGCTAATTATGTAACATTTCAAGTCATTATTAAAATTTTATTTAACGATTAAGAATTATGAAATGAATCTCTCACATAGTGATTACACTTCATTTATCTAAATTATGGTCTTACCAAGAGAAAATCACCACTCAGATCCACATGAAGGATTTTGCTTCCAATATTTTTCTTTCTACAGAACCAGAATTCCCATCAAAGAGCAGGATACCAGTTTTTGCTCTTAACAAAAATGCACAGCATAATGGGAAATCTTGATTTAAAGCATTATCCAGATTTTTATGAGCAAACAAACTAATGATTTTTTAAAATCCAGATAAATTTGTGACTTTGTGATAAGAATCATTTGCATTAGTCCTGTGAAAATTGGAGGAACAAAGAGAGGATGAAAAACCAACTGCATAATATATATGGGAGGAGAACAGACAAAGTATTGTATATTTAATTAGTCTGTTTTATCTCCAAGCTGAAATATTTATGTTGGCAATGAATCCCTGCAAATTCAGGCCAGAACATACTGGTTTTGCGTACTTACATGTAAAATGTAATTAGTGAATGGCTGGGCTGTTTGTGTAGTGTATAACAGTACTAGGCACTACCATACAGAGACCTGGGTTTGGGAGTGACTTACACAGGATGAGGTAAAGGAGCAGCATGCAATGCCCTTTTCACCTCGTAGCTGCTGTTCACAGCAGAATTTCAGTCTTGTTTAAAAAAAAAAAAAAAAAGTGCCTGTACTTTCAGGTGCTGCCTGCTATGACTGCAACTATTTTAATTGTGTGGTTCTCTCTGTTCTAGAACAATTAATCTTTGAGTTCAGCTATCAATATTTATTCATTTA
This sequence comes from Trachemys scripta elegans, assembly GCF_013100865.1. Lineage (NCBI taxonomy): Eukaryota > Metazoa > Chordata > Testudines > Emydidae > Trachemys > Trachemys scripta. Next base: position 62,002,170 of record NC_048300.1, on the reverse strand, counting down.
ATCACAGTCATAGAAATTAGAGATGGGAGGAAACATTGTTTATCTAGTCCTTCCCTCTGCCAGTTCAGGGTTCTTTATGAAGATATATTTTTCTCATCCTTTGCCCAGTCTAATAATAAATATTTCAAGTAATAGAGACTTCACAGCTTCCTTTGGAAAACTGTTCCACTGCTTAAGAACGCTTACAGGTCAGTAATTTTTCCTGAGATTCAGCCTACAATTTTCTGCTTCTTAATTTGGTACCATATTTTCCAATTATATTCCGATACTACCCTAAACAATTCCTCTCCCTTCTTAGTGTTTATGCCCTTCCAATATTTGCAGACTGTTATGTTTCTGCTAAATCTTCACTTACCATAGATGACAGCAAGAATGTCTTGTTAATATATTAGAGATGAAAAAATTCACAACAAAGTGAAACCCTTGAAAGGGCTCTTTCTTTCTGAAGATTTCTGATTGGGCTCTTTGAACTTTATTAATAGTCCAAAATTAACCTCTATGCCCAAGATTGAGTAAGGGGCTGTAGAAGACTGCACACACATCAGCCATTTTTTCTGACTGAATTCCCTAGGGATTATGCAAATATGGGGAAGGAAAATAGCTTTCATTAGAACAGAAGAGGGAAGAATCATTCCTACATGAAGATCAACAGTGCAGTTGCCTTAGGTAGATGGAGTGACATACTGCAGGGGGATGTGATTAATAATAAACTGCTCAAACTTGGCTCTGTGGCAGGATTTGTTGGATTTAGCCATAATCTTATATGGTTCAAACTGATCCTTTCAAATAGAGAGCATACACTGAGTTGAATTCTGTATGATGCTGCTAATATCTGTGTATGTTATGTGTTGAGGTTACATGTGGGAGGGGGGAAATTTAATTTATTTATTTATTGGTGAGACTAGGGAGGGGAAAGTATCTTTTTGAAACTTTGAGGTTAGAGAGAGACTGTAACCTGGCACTGAGGAGAGTAAGGCAGAGTTATAAAGGGTATTGTAGACAGCTCAATTTTAAAAGGTCTTGTGGGAACTCCAGCATGTATCCTCTCTTCCAAAAGCCTGCAAAACCTCTGAAGCTTGCTTTTTAAATGCTTACTTATTTCTGAGTGTATTTTTATTTCCTACATTTAGATGAAAATATAGCTTTTATTTGTACATTTTGTAGAACAGTAGCAGCCACAGCCAAGGGGGAGTGAAGAGAGAGGTAACATAAAACATGTTGGAAGCATTGCCTACAGACAGGGCAAATTAGAGATCAGAAAATGGAATAAACATTGAGGATACCTCATGAGGTGATTCAAACAAAGAAGAATACAAGAGCAGGCAGGGCCTGTCAGTAGCCTAATTAGTAGCGGCAGTGCGGTACCATGTAGGAGATAGAGATTGGATTTCCAGAGTTGGTATTTGCTCGTTGGGCAAAAGATACGGTTGAGGCATGAAATGGGGAACAGCTATTTGCAGCTTTGACTTATTGACTCTTTTCCCAGTACAAAGAAGTAAAGGTTAATCCCATTTTGACACTGAGGTGCTCCCAGGTTGTACATATTTCAAAATTTTACTGGAGAAGAATTCTCCTTTTCACATAGTCGTCCTCTGTTTTATCTCCAAATAGTCCCCTGCTTGAAAATGTAAGAGTTTGCATTTCACCTTGAGTTCTTTGAAAAACAGTTTGAAAAAATTTCATCTCTGAAATTACTTCATTTTACCGCACTAGAGTTGCAATAAAAATGAATATGGCTTTAGGATTTAACATAAGTAAATCATGCCTTAAGGTTCATGCAGACATGAACAGAATTTTAATAACAGCACTTAAATGTTAGTCTTTGGGCTTTACAAGATGTAAAAGAACTTATGGAGCATTTTTTTCACAGATTTATCTCTGACACAGACTTTGTTCAAGATATTATTTTGTTTTTCAGATTTCTTGACTTTTCTTAGATAATGTAAAAAACTGCTAAGGTGTAAAATCTGAGTGACAATGGTAATATATGGTTAGGTTGACCATGGATTCTCCTATTAAGGGGCTCTGTAGAAAGGGTTCGTCGGGGTTCGTCCCTCTCCGGGGCAGCCGGCACCCACACCGCCTCCCTTGGTCCTGGCCCGGCCCCTTGGGGAATCAGTCAGGCCGCAGGAGTCCGGGCTCAAGCCGTTCGGCAGGGGGCTGAGCACACACGGATAACAACTAACAGATAACTAACCCAGGCCCTGGGTCAGGGCGGGGCAGTAAAGAGACCAAGGCTTAGACCTTCAGGCAGGGGCTGAGCAAACACAGGTAAATAGCACACCCAGGCTTCAGGCTCCGAGCGGCTTGGGTGTCTGGCCTCTCCAGCAGCTGCCTCCTGAGTGAGCTCTGGGGTTGAGCTCTTATACTTCCTGTCCAGCCTCTGACCCTCTGGGGGGCGGGCTTGGAGTGCTCTGGCTCCGCCCACCCTGGTGTCCGGCGGAGCTCGTCCCTCTCTGGGGCACCAGGGAACCACACCACCTACAGGCTCATTTCCTTTTTGTTTTTATAATAGGCGGAAGAAGTCTTGAGACGAGAGCTAGAGAAAAAGGAAACACCAGGATTATATTGCTTGCTTGGCGATGTTCTTAAAGATCACCAGTACTATGACAAGGCTTGGGAGTTATCTAAGCATCGCAGTGCCCGGGCCCAGCGCTCCAAGGGCCTCCTCTATCTTCGCAACAAAGAGTTCAGAGAATGTGTGGAGTGCTTCGAACATTCGGTGAAGATTAACCCCATGCAGGTTGGGAAAGAAAAACAAATATGGTTTTTAAAGTTAGCATTTTTACTTTTTAATTGTGTTGTGTTTTTAAATGTATTTTTCAAAATTTAAAAACAGGTTAACTATGTTCACAAATGGTCAGAGTAACAGTTTTAACTTTATTAATTTATTAATGTGGTAAATATTGATGATCTTCAAGGTGTGAGACTAAGAGCTTTGTCTAGAAGCAGCATAATAATGGACATGTACAAGCTTTCCTATGCAGGCTTTCTGCCGAAATTGAGACTTGGCTTGTTGCATCCCCACTATCCCCAAAATGCCAAGACACTGCAAATGAATAGTTGTTGCTAAATAATTGTGAACATGGTCTCAGACTAAGGCAATAAAGGGCGGGGCGGACTTACCCCATCTTAAGTTTCTTCTCACCGCCAAATAGTCCAGATCAGAACTTTCAGTGTCCTCATGTGACGCACTTCTAGAAATGATAGTTGTACATAATTTTACAAGTTTTATACTACTTTACAAACATTTTATTCTTTAATCTATTTGGCTGAAGTGCTGTATTAAAGCGCAAAAGTTTGCAAAAGGCAACACAGTAGTACCGTTATGGTATAATATATAAAGGTATTTCTCACTAACGTATATTCTTAATCTAGCATGATATTTTTTCATGTAATATAGTTCCCTAACTGCAAAACAGTATTTCGTGTGCATTTAAGAATATATAAATTTTATAGGCTGCTTAGAAGTACTTAAAATAGAGATTATAAATTATAGAATCTTAACACTATTACTCCCTCCTTTTCTGCTGGCAAAAGATTTTTAAATACAAATATATTTATAAATTTGACTGACTGTCTTGCATCCTAGTTAAAGAAAATGGACCATATAGATATTTTCAGTAGAGAATCCTGCGAAAGAGAGTGACGTGACGTAATAAGAGAGTGGTAGGAACTAAATCACGGGAAAACCTACGAACTGGAGTTGTCTTTATACCAATATGGAATGATGGGATTACATGGCAGAGTTGGTGACACAAACCTCTCTGGAAGATCCTGGCTAATTGCACTAAAAATGCAGTTGATACACTAATGAATTGTTGTGTATTAATGAATTTGTGTAATAATTAATTCTCAGTATTGACTAGAGACCTGGAAGTGTTTACCTACTGAGGAAGCAGCTTCTGCTGCAATTTACTACTATTTTGGGTAGTGACAGGGTTATGGGAGCTGCTAAATCCGTTCAGATTTAGAAACATTTATGTTGATGTTTCAGTTTAGAGCTGAATTGTGTCTTATAGCTATTACCTTGTATTGGAAATGGATTAGAACTGCCACTTCCCAGCAGGCATTGTGCTTCGTAGATGACTCCTAGAGCTCCTTAACAAACATGGGGAACACACCCACTGCTCACACCCCATTAGACCTTCCTTGGACTCATTTCTTCTGCACATCTCTTGGCTGGGTAGTGGTTCTAGACCAACAAAGTTTTTGCTCTTGGATGAGTTTGAGGATTTTTGGCTATGAATAGGCCTGCATGAACAGCACAAACCAAGAGTGGCATCTTATGGCCTATCCCTCCCTCTGTCCAGTAACTAACCCCATTCTGGTCCTTTATGAAGAGATCTGCAAACCAAACAGATAAGCCGGAAATGTCTGGGAAAGCAAAATGGAGCTTCCCAAGCAACAAAGATCCATCTCTTGGTTCAAGGAGATAGAAGTACATTTGGGTTCTTCTTACAAAGCCAACCACAAGGAATAAGGGAAGAGTGAGCACCATCAAAAAGGCCTTGATTTGCTGTGAGAATAAGGGGATCCTGCAGTTGGAGAAAAGAGGGTACTAACAGATACAAGCAGTAAAGTAGTCTTATCCTTTAAATTCTCCAGATTATGATTTCTGGTACCTCTGTCATCATTGTGTAACCAAAAGCTTTAAAAGAAGATCCCAAAGAACATGAGAAAGAGGTTGGGAAAAGGGTACATTTGGGAGAAATTTGGTCATATGGATAGACAGAATTCAACCAAGGGGAATGCCAGGCAAGAAAAGCAGTAGAGATAATACCACATCTGAGTTTAAAAAAAAAAGGGGGGTGGAGGCGTTGGACTTCATCACTCAGGGGTGAAAGCGAGGAAGAGGAAAACACTCCAGAGGCAGTGTTTGTATCTGTGACTGACTTGAGCCATCTCTGTGAGTTAGCAAGAACTTTCATAAATTGAGATGATGATGAGGCTGTTAACTGAGACAGGAGAGAAACACAGCAGAGCTGCATTAGAACGTTTTTGAAAATTAGAAATCTGAGGTACATCGAGGATGTAGGAAATAAAAAAAAGACTTTGAAAATGTTGCTAGCACAGTAAAAGAAAACACAGAGAAAGGTGCAACATTCCAAAGAGTTGATTGAGAATCTCGAAGAAAAAGATTAATAGACCCTGATTATTTTACCCACAAGCTAATTAGCAATTTGTAGTAAACAAAGCACTTAACTGTTTAGGCCAAACTAGGTTTCTGATTGAGTGTTCACCTTATTTTCTGAAAAAGTTATGTGAAAATAAAAATGTATGTATTAGTGCAGTGGTTCCCAAACTGGGGTTTGTGAACCCCTGGGGGTTCATGAAATGTTACAGGGGGTTCTCGGGGGAAAAATTCCCTAATGGCGGACAGAGCTGTCCTTAAAGATCCCAGGCAGCACAGGGCCAGCAGCCCGGAGCCCCAGGAACTTCCAAGAGCTATGCAGATCAAAGCAAGCCTATCTATCACACTGAGGAGATTTAAACTTCAAGACTCCTATAAGAAATGGAAAGGGAGGTGGATTTTTTTTTTTTTGCTGTTTTTAAAATTAAATAGGCTGCTAGTATTGTTTTTTAAATTATTATGAAGAACAAGTTTAAGCTTTGTTGTAACGTGCGTTGTTTGCTTGCACTGCTCAAGACCTGAATGTTGTGTAGGAGGAACTCTTTGAGTTGGCTTCTTAAGTACCTTCATGATGTTTCACATCTGATACTCCTTGATGAAACCTAGGAGCCTTGTCTTATAACAGGCTTAATCAAAGTGATACAAGCTACAAAAGTGAGATCTTGGAAGACTGTTGCCGTTTTCATAATGTAATAAAATACTGTAATGATAAATAATAAATAGTGTGTAATAAGCATGTCATAAAAACAAATTTTATACTTCCAACATCACTGCTTTTATACTTTATCCTCGGGTAAGGGAGAAAATCCTTGGAAATATTCATTTTTAGGAGAGGGTTCATGAGACTTGACATTTTAGTTATAGGGTTCGCGGGTTGTTAAAGTTTGGGAGCCACTGTATTAGTGTCATTGTGCCAAGAAAGCAAAATTTAAAAGCCTGAGTAAAAGCACACTTATGTATCTGATAGAATGGAGATAGTAATGTTAAATAGTTTACTTTCCAGCCTGAGACCTTCAGAGATGCTAGAAGTTCATTGTTAAAATTGAACCTGCAGTTCATTTGGAAAGGTTTGTTGTGCTAAAGTATTCTGGGCAGTTAGCTCCAGCTATTCTGTAGTAATTTGGCTGGAAGTAGGTGAGTGAACAATGTTACCTGGCATCCAAAGAAAAATAGTAAATTATAGTAAAGAGCTCCTGTACTACAACAGGGGAATTAATTGAGGTTTTCAGAAATTTAATATGATACGCTTCTTTAAATATGGCTAGTTTTCTTTTTAACACTCCTCTAACCCCCTCTGTCCCCCCCAACCCTTCTCGCCCCCCCCCCCCAAATAGAAAGCATCTGTTTCCTTGCTCTGAGATTTGTATTCCTGCTCCAGAGTATGTTTATTTTCTCTCTTGACCTAGCAGGGAAAAGGAAAACAATGCACTGCCAGTGGCAGTTGCTCTTCCTTAAACCTTATTACATGAGGTGACAATTCTTTGATGAGATAAAAACTTGTAATTCAACAGTAATTTTTTTTTACATGTGAGACTAAAGTAAACTGAATAATTTCCACTAAAGTTATTTTTCAATTAAATCTTCACATTTATTTGTCTCACAGTATATTGAAAGCATTCTTGATGTATCAGTAATTCTACATTTTTGGTACTGGAGTCTATAAATGCTTGAGAATAACTCTCAAGCATTATAAGGTAAAGCACAGAACACATTTCACCTGCTTATTTTGGCAATATCAAAAGCTTGTTCTAATGCAAATTATATGAAAGATTGTTGATTAAGTTCTTCCCATTGTCACAGAAACAGCTGTGCTAGAGAGAGTTCTGGAGCGACCTATAAGAACTAAGACCAATAATTCAGCATCTGTGACCTTAAGCTACCTTCATCTGGGAAGCAGCTGGCAGCCTTACTGTTCCGTTTTGCAGTCTGCCTTCCAAAGTCTGTCTTCAGTTTGTAACCATTTTCTCTGATGGGGAGGAAATTTGAATAAAAGTGGTCTTCTGCACTGTTCTGTCCAACTTCTAAGACATACAGAAACAATTTAATCTGCCTACAGCAATCTCTGCAAAGTGAACTACAGTATCTTGGTCTCCATCTGCCATTAGAGTTACTCCTGATTAAGGTTAAGTGTCTGTCACAGGTATTTTTAGTAAAAGTCAGGGACAGGTTGCGAGCAATAAACAAAGATTCACGGAAGCCTGTGACCTGTCCCTAACTTTTACTAAAAAATACCTGGGAGGAAGGGGGCTAATGGTGGGAGCAGTGCAGGGGCTAGCCTCCAGCAGCTGCTCCGGCTGCCCCAGGGATGGCCCCAGCCCACTGCTCTGGCAGCCCTATGGAATGCAGCTCTGGCAGCCCTGGGGCCGATTTCCTCCCCCGCCCACACACACTGCTTCAGTCCTGGGCCGCTGCTCCAGCATCCGTGGGATTGACAGCTGCTTCAGCCCTGCCGATGCGGAAGAAGTCATGGAGGTCCTGGAAAGTCATGGAATCCGTGGCCTCCATGACAGAATTGTACCCTTACTCATGATCACTGCTGTGCTTGTGGTGGTGGTAATTTGCATTAGAGTAGTACCTAAAAGCCTCAGTCAAGATTATGTCACTGTTGTGCTAGGTCTGAATGAACATATAGTTTACAATCTGAATAGACAAGACAGACACAGGTTGGGAGAAAGAAAGTGATGATATCCCCATTGTATAGAGAGAAAAGTGAGGCACAGGTATTAAATCCCCTGCCTATGGTCACCAAAAAAGTCTGTGCAGAGCCAGAAATTGAGCCCAGATCTCTTGCATGCCTGGACTGCAACACTATCTTTCATATCAGTTTTGAGTAGCTTGACAGTTCTTCTCCAACCTCACCTTTCTAAATATTGTGGTCATTAGTTTCTCTTACTCTTCTATTTTTGGGTGCAATTGACAGTCAGAACTATTTTCCTATTTCTCTGCATAACAGAATCTCTGTCTGCAATTAGTGCAACTCAGGACTTCTGGTTTTCTTTCCAAAGGCGAGTGGCTTCTCAGATCCACCCACATTTACCCCGCTGTATACAGAATTACATTTTCTCTAGCGTCACTTTTTTTGCTACTATTATGTGTGATGCCTACTTCAGTAATGCCTGTCCTGTAAAGGATGTAGATATTTTAAATATGCTTTCACCTCTTCTATGTCTGTATATTGTGCTTCTCATAACTTCTTGCTCAGGTCCATGAGAAGATGGCATAAAATACCTCCCCCTCCAAATCTCCTGTTTTTCCACAGAATCGTACCAAAACCACCACTGCTAATTGTAGTTCTGCACAAACAAATCACCCTTCTTCCTGTAGGAAAATATTACCCTGAAGCGTTAAGAATTTAAATCCTGAAGTGATTCAATGCTTAAATGACATGTTTGATTCCAGTGAGTCAGAGCCTGATTCTGGATTTATACAAGTACTCAAGGTCTATATACACATTAGAAGCTAAAAAAGGAAGAAAGATCCATTCTTGTCTTCCTGGTCCCTGTCTCCCACAGGAAATGCAAAGGGGAAAAAAAGCATTTTGGGTCAAATTCAGCTGGTATTATTCAGGCAAAATTCTCACTTAAGGCAAGAGGAGTTTTGGTTAATAAAGGGCAGCAGGTTTTATTCCTTAAAGCATAAAATTAACAAGCATTCTGCTGAGAGGTGCGCTTCATTTTTTGTGTTCCATCCAAAGAAAGCTTTTAAATGAAAGCCAATCCAAGAAAAATAAAAATGAGCAGCTTTCCTCCATATAGAAGAGAGAAATTTCCTGTTCCTCAGGATGCTCTACCTAAGATTTAGAGGCAAACTGTTTGAGACAAGTTGGACAAAGTGATGTATCTTTTTTTTCCCCCTTGGATACTGAAGATTTTCATACTCCATTGTCTTCTAAAGATCTGCCTAAAATGTATCCTTTCAAAAGTTAGTTCTCTGTTCCAGAATATCTTGGAAGAAATTTAGATTCCTCCCAAAAATTATGAATGATTCAACTACATAAATGATTCATTCTCTGTTGCTAAGAATCCATTCTTCCTTTCTAGCATTGATCAAAAACTTCCTGATTTCTGTGGACAGAGTCCAGTGTTCCCAAAGATTTCTTAGATAAGAACCAGATTTTTGAGACTGAGGCTAGAAATGGCTTACGTTTTCACAGCCAGAGTCTTGCTACAATCGGTTGTGGCCATTCCGGTGACAATCAAGTAATCTGCCAGTGAGAACTCTTGATACATATACCATACCATTCATGCTACTGCCTCACTTCACCAATAGAATTACAGCATGTGAATTAGAAGGCAAGGAAAGGTGATAGTTGAGATAACTTGAGAAGCCTCAAGACTTCTTCCACGTATTGAGTTAACACCTTTATTTAGCTGTGACACTTGAGTACCTTTCCCAGAACTGAAGAAGAGCTCCGTGTAGCTCAAAGCGCTCTCTTGCACTAATGGAAGTTGGTCCAATAAAATATATTACCTCACCCACCTTGTCCCTCTACTATCTTGGGACCAGCATGGCTATAACAACACTGCAAGCACTTTCCTGGAAGTAGCGGACCAAATCATGTGGCTGATATAACTTTTCATGATAGCCTGCATGGATTTGAGAGAGCCTGCAAATAGGTCATATATCAGTATCTCTCTGGAAGTCAGCTTGCCATTGACTGCAACTGGATTTCAAAGCTTCAAACAATGCAATAAAAGTCTTACTTTCAAGAATCTCCCTTTGAAAATCAGTCAACCTTGTAGTGAGTGGCAGTGGGCAAAGGTAACTTATGTAAACAAACAAGGTTGAACTTTTATTCTAAACTTGCCTTGGACTTCCTTGGTATAACACAGATCTGAGCCTAAATTATCATCATATGATGGTATCTGCCCTGAATTGTGTCTTCACAGTTCACTCTTATCTCTGTTTTTCTAATCAATGGAGAGACTTGGACCTCAAGCCAACAAACTAGTGCCAAAAAGGAACCTAGTTTCACAAGCCTTGACAAAATTATTTTTTGAACCTCTGACAAAGTTTGCCTTACACTACTTTTCAGTCGCTTTCCTCAGAGCAATTATTATATCAGCCAGCGAAGTAGTCCGATTTGATGCCCTGCATAATAAAGTGGAATTCTTATTTTTTCTGCACAGAATACTGCCAGATGCATCTCTAAACTAGCAATTTATCTTGTTCACTTTTCATCTTAGTCAAAAATGTCATTACCCACCCTAGAAACACCTGGAGAAGGTACATGTACTCTTTCTAGATGTCCAAAGGACAGATAAATGTTACCTCAATACAGCAGAGGATCGAAGGAAATTGATTCATTAATTGATTTTGATTGGGGTCACAACAGAGGCATAAAAACTTCAAAGGCCACTTGCTGTAGTAGTCAGAATGGCCATTACTAAAGCCTATGGACTTGATTCTGAGGAGCACCTAAGGTAGGTAGGTCCGAAGCTTTTTAGAATTTACAGGTCAAAAACCAGCTCCTTAAGGGGAGATTTTCAAAGGTGCATATGGAAATCAGGCATCTAATTTGCATTGAAAAATTATGTCTTTTGAAAATCTCCCTTTTAAATTCCACCTAGAAACCCACAAGCAGTGAGTGCAAATCATAGAGCACTGATCTCTTATGCTGTCAGTGAGATACTTCATTTACCAGGGAAATAAATTCTGCGTTAGCTTAAGTTTCCAGATTATTTTAAGATATAGCCCCATACAGAGAACATTTTAATAGTCTAATCTGGAAGTGACACAGAAGTATGGATAATAGTCACAAGGTCTGTATCTGAAAGGAACAGTTGCAACCTCCTGGAGATTCTTAAATCAACCCAGATACTGAGTATGCTTATTGGCTGCTTTGCCCAGATATAATGAAATGGAGGCAGAAAGTGTGCATCATCATCACCCAGAAACACTGCAGCCCATGACTCCTTAATGTACCCAGCACACAGGCTGAACAACATATTTATTAGGTGCTTTAAGTTTCTGTCCTTTCAAATAGCTCTTCTCAGTTTATATATAATCACACACAAACTACGTTAAAAGAACATTAAGGTTTCTTATTTACTAGGTAGCTATTCAATATTTTGATTTCTCCTTGTTCAGTGTGTGGCTCAGTACCTTATTTACTGTATACTATTCAACCCCTGGTATGGAGACAGAATTAATTTCCTCATGGTCTTTTCTATGACCCTCATCACTATATAGTATCTGAGTGTTTCATAAATTATGATTATTTTTCCACAATACCCTGGTGAAATAAGGGGGTATTACTCTCTTTTTACAAAGAGGGGAACTCAGGCACAGAAATTAAGGTCAAAATTTCCAGCTAAGTTTGGGTGCCCAAATTGAGACTCCTAGGACCTGATTTTTCAAAGTACATAATATTTAAATCATTCAAAGCACATCTCCCATTGACTTCAGCTCCAGTTGTGAGTGCTCACCACTTCTTTAAAATAGACTCCACGGGATGTCAAGTTGGGTACCCAGAAAATGAGGAATGCACAATTAGTGACGGCCTGTGGAAAGTTTGGTGTCAATGACTTGACTAGCATCATATAGGAACTCTGTGGCAGAGAGAGAATCCAGTTTTCCAGTATTCAACTATCTTAATCGTGAGACTGTCCTTTCTTTACATGAATCCGCTGCCTCATTCACTATACAACTTCCAGATTCTGCAACAAATGAAGCAGACAATAGTCTCCTTCCTTACATAACCCTGTGAAATCGCATGAGATTGGGATGGAACATATTGCCAGTGGGTTTCACAGATATTTGTGTACAGCAAAGGAATATTGAGACTCATGAATCTTGTGTTCCAGTCCAGGCTCTTGAGAGGACTGTGCTCTAGTAGGCACTGATTCTTCTGCCTGTTTTCCCCAAGCTTGACCATTCTGTCTCTTCTCCTTCCCCTCCCCCCCCCCCGGAATTCCCTTACAACCTGTCACTGTCTTTGTCCCACCCCTGACTCACTTTCCTCACTTATCCAGTCCCAGTCTCCACTCCTCAGGCTTTTCATCCAAGCCATAGTCTCATTGCTCAGCAAGCCTAGCTCCACCCTCCTGGGTCCTTGTCGGATCTGTCTGTTTCTTTCTTGGCCTGTGGTTACCCCTGTGCCCACATTCCCTGTCTCCATTGGCTTCTGGTCCCAGCCTCCCTCTCAGATCTCCTCATCTAATCAGAGTACTCCCAATCTCCATGCCCAGCCAGTTCCAGTTCTCCCCTCCCTCTCTGGTTCCTCGTCATTTCTCTCTCCACCTCCTTGCTACCACCCGGCTCCTGTCCCAGTCTTCTTGCCCAGTGAGTCCCATGTTCATCCCCCAGCTTCCAGTCCTAGTTTCTCTCTCCTTCCACTTCCAGCCTCCAGTCCCAGTCTTCTCCCCCTAGGCTCATTATACCAATCTACTCCCCCCCCCAGCCCAAGGTCCTGCTCTTATCCCCTCTGGACTGAACATGGGAAAACAGCATAGTTTCCCCAACCTCTGTTTCAGAAATGGCTGAACAGTGTTGGCTGAAATTTTTCAAAAAAAGATTCCGCTGGGGGAGACACCCAGCCTCTAAAATTTCAGCCAAAACAGTTAATGTTGTAAAGTTCTAAGCAACTGAAAAATGGGTCTTACAATAGGAAGTATTGGGCAACCTTGATAGTAGATAGCTCAGCCATTCCCAGTCCTTATTCAATCCTGAGTTGATTGTATCTAGTTTGCATATCAATTCCAGCTCAGCAGTCTCTCTTTGGAGTCTGTTTTTGAAGTTTTTCTGTTGTAAGATAGCCACCCGCAAGTCTGTCATTGAATGGCCAGACAGGTTAAAGTGTTCTCCCACTGGTTTTTGAGTATTATGATTCCTGATGTCAGATTTGTGTCCATTAATTCTTTTGCGTAGAGACTGTCCGGTTTGGCCAATGTACATGGCAGAGGGGCATTGCTGGCACATGATGGCATATATCACATTGGTAGATGTGCAGGTGAACGAGCCCCTGATGGTATGGCTGATGTGATTAGGTCCTATGATGATATAGTACTGTTTATCTTAACTTGTTGCTGTTGGAAAAGTTACTGTTTGACCAACTCAGACATTAGCAAGAACATTCACTTCTTTGCTTTTTAAAGACTAAATCTATACTGCACATCTCTTGGCGGCATGTAGGGTATGGGTAGATGCATGCCGCAGTGAAAATCAAACTGCGCCGACACTGTGGTGTGTAGCTACCTGTCAGTGAAAGGATCTGGCAGTGGGGCGGCATCGGGGGAGCATTTCCCTGCTGCTGCAGTCTTTCCCTGTGGCAGGGAAAGGCTCAGACAGCAGGTTGCTGACAGAGTTTTCCCACTGCTGGAACCTTTCCCTGCGGTGGGGAAAGACTCCAGCAGCGGGACACTACACTGGTAAAAATAGCAGTATAGACAAGGGAGGCACTGCTTGGGTGAGTAGAGACCCCTGTGGGGTACATACCCGCATACATATTCTCAGGGTTCAGGAGTGTCTTTACTCGCTTAAGCAGTGCCTCAACATCTAATTATTGCACAAAAAAGGATTAGAGGTGTGTTTGTAGGTAATGCTAGTTGAAGCTTATCAACAAAAGTTTGCTGCATTCAAAACAAAAAAACAAACACATTATTTGGGCAGTTTTCTCTCTCTAAAAATCTTAGGGTTTTTTTTTTAATTATAATTAGTGGGGAAATTTAATATTGTAACATCATAGCTTTTGCAGCTATAATTCATTTTTAATTATCTGAAATTTTAATGTAGAAAATGTAATTTTGTACTGCAAAACAAATTTTCTACCGTTAACAATGATATTTATAGCCAGGACCCAAAAATGAACATAATTTTCTCACAAAATACAACAAAAGAGGCAAACCTTTTTGAGTGTTATTCACCTGCTTTTCTAAACGAGTGTGCATTGGTGCTGTGCACTGTAAGCGCAAACCCTGTGTGGAGAATGAAGCAATTCCCATATATTTTATACTTCTGTATATCCATGATTGTTAAAAACTTTGGACAAAAAATTGCTCCATATTTTGTTTGGAAGATATTACTTATTGTAATACAAAGTTATATCTGAATATCTAAATATCATATAGACAGAGTCCCTACCTGATCCCAGCTCTTCTGAGAGCATGTCATGTGGAAAGGGAGGATAGTGGCCCTCCTGCAGCCCCCGAAAATACTGTGTACCCCTCCTCCATCCACGGGCCCCTGTGAATGTTGGGCACCACCTCCTCTGCCAGACACCCCCCACCCACTGTACCTAGAGAGTACCAGACACACCTCATCTGCCAGGTACCCTCTGCCCCCCGCCCACTGCTCCTCCAAGAATATTAGTCACCCCTCACCTACCATCTGTTCTCTCCATGATAGCAATCCATTTTAGTTGCTGGAGTAGGCCTTTTCTGAGACACATTTGAATTTCTCTGCCCTGTGTACTTAAATTGTGTGAAGAGAAGGCCTCATTTAAGCATCAGTTCACAGTGTGAACTACTTCCACTTTTCATTGATCAAAACTGAAAAACTACATCTCGACTTTTTCAGAATATAAAAAAAACACCTTACGTTTTAAAAAAGAAAAGCAGAACAAGAGTGAGTCTGAATGTTTGCACTGTCCATGTTGTGCCATAGAAGTTGAAACCTGGGCACACCAGATTAAAGAATGTTTGGAAAGTAAACTACATTTAAGGCTAAGAGAAGAAAGCAAAAACAGAAATAAATGTACATTGGAAGCAATATTCACACAGACATGGAAGAAAAATCAAGATTGACATGAGTAATAAGTGAATTTCTCTGTGTCCTGTACTTCTCAGGGCAATAGTTAGGCCTTGGTGATGATCTTTTGGGAGATTCTGTCTGAAAGTTCTGCCTGGCTGTGAAAATTCCTGCCAAATTCAATCAACCTGACCAAGTCATATTTGCTCTGCTCTGCCTCTTACTGCATGAAGGTAACACAGGAAGTAAAGCTGAATGAAAAACCTAAATTGCTTTGTTTGTCTTGCCAAGGTCATTTACTGTACATTGCTCTCTCATGCAGTGGGTATTCCAGAAATGGCTAATTTAAGGAAGTTGTTAATTGAAGCTAGTGCTATTTTTTGGTATTCCAGTAAAATGAAAAATATCTTCTGTGATGTCTGCAAAGATAACAAATTTGAATGCAGCCTTCCGATTGCCGTTGTACTGAAAAGATGGTGTAGCTGATAGTTAGTTGTACAGAGTGTTCAGAAGGCATGGAGTGTCCTCATTCAGCTGTAAGATTATGAAGAGTTCAGCAGTGCAAAAGCTGAAAATTCAAGCAGCTACTCAAGAAACTAGGCAAATCCTTTGCACAAAACTCAAATTTTGATCAAAACCCTTCAGTCATTGTATGAAGTATAAAAGAAATTGGAATCTTGTTCTTCAGCAGACACAACATTCTCTAACACAGAAGCGCATGGCACTCTGGTCAACAGTGTCACTGCAGAACTTTGCACAAAAGCACATCTGGAGAGATTCTAGAAAAAAAATAAATCCTTTCATGTCCATTTTGCCAGTCAGGGAGCAATATTCAGAAAGGCTTTCCAAAATTTTCATGCAAAGCTATGTCACTCGTGTCCCCTGATGCTTTTAAGAACGAATTAGCATTCCGGAAAATTGTTGTGCTGTTTGATCACCATTGTAATAATGTGGTCTCTGATATACATTTAATGAAGAAAGGGCTAACCTGAAAAGCAAACTCCATGCTTACATGGCGATACCTTCTCCAGCCAATCGCGGCACCATTCTATTTGAATTCTGAGAAATTCACCACACCTACTTCCCAGATTCGAGCTATGCTACTTCCCTCATCTTCAGTGTCCTGCCTAGCTCAGCTGATGTGGAAAGAATATTGTTCTAAATTCAGGTACATCCAAGACTGCAAGAGAATGAACTGTTGAACAGACATTTTGAAAAAACTGCTGAAAGCCTATTCTACCCAGAACTTTCGGATTTACACTGACACCCTTTATCTCAAGCATCACAACTGTAAATTGTTTTTAAAAGAAAAAAATTAATCACATCAGTAAACTTATTTTGCTTTCACTACTTAGTTTTCTCTGTTTTTTCCCTCTCCCCTGTCCTCCAACATTAACCCCAATAATTATCCAGAAAACTGTGAAGTTAATTTTCACCCATTTTTCAAATAATGTAATAAACACTAAAAAAATTCTAAACAAAATAAAAACTGGAAGTGAAGGGCCTTACATATAGCGCAATGCCCTATAATATCAAGAAATGTATGGGTTTGAGCATGGACGAATCTTAACTAATTTCTTTTGTGCTGAACATACATACTGAATTCTCTTTCTCTTTGTTTTCTTTTCAGTTGGGTGTGTGGTTTTCTTTGGGCTGTGCCTATTTAGCTTTGGAAGGCTATGACGGTGCTGCCAGAGCATTTCAGCGCTGTGTGATGTTGGAACCTGAAGTATGTACAATTTATTGAAGATTTATCTTTGCTCATCTAATAGTTTGTGAAAGCAACCAGTGACGACTCCCCCCCCGCCCCCCAAATGTGATTCATGCCTTAGTTCTAATTGTTCAATTTTTACCCTGTTCATAAAGGATGTATTTTCTCATTTAGCATCACAAAAAGATTTGCTTGATACTTGACTTTTCTATTTTGCACACGTACGTACGTCCTTTATGGTGTCATACAGCATTAAAATAAAGCAGATAATGCACAAGTTCTTTTTGATTAAAAAAATTAGAAGTGAAGGAGCATATTATTAAATAGATAATTTGTTAAAATGCTTAGTCCACTCTAGACTTTAAAGAAGCCTCCTGCACTCTTCAGTCAGCTGTGCTGCTTAATTAATCTTTCTGTGGAAGTGGCAAACTAATCTCAGTTAGAAACACTCACTAAAGAAATGGCAGATAATTGGCCTTTGGGACTAAATTTGAGATTGAACTCAGTCTCCCACAAACTGGGAGGTGTTTGGGATCCACCTTTACAGGGGTGCATCATGCAGGTGTGTGTCCACCATTGCCAGGCTCACAGGATGCCAGCAGGATTATACTCCCTTTGTTTTTTGTGTGTAAGTGATGTAGGGAAGAATGCTTTGAGTCTGCACAAGGGTATGTTGGCCTGTACTGTTCTATCAGCAGGTCTGGCCTTAGGAGTAGAAACCTCTATCTCATCTTCCCTGCTTCAAGAGAAGTATATTGATGGTATTCATTTATTTTTACTAAAAAAAAAAAATTAAATTTAAAAAACAAATTATTTCAGTGTAATCTGAAATATAACTCAGTTGTGCATTTTCTTGTATCCATGAATATGAATTGTTAAACTGTAAATTAAAACCAACTTTTTATGGAAATCATTCCAACTTGTTTAGTACAACTCAGTCCTGTCTGTATTCACAGAAATAGACAAGTTGATTTCCTAATGGCTTAAATGGGATTTATGTGAGTAAAGGATGCAGGATTGGGCTCTTAGTCCTGGTCTACACCTAAAATTTAGGTTGACCTAGCTATGTTGTTCAGAGGTCTGAAAAATTTATATCCCCTGAGAAACGTAATTAGCCTGTCCTTAAGCCCCGGTGTAGACACCACTACATCAATGGAAGAATTCTTCTGTAGACCTAGCTATCTCCTCTCCGGTGGTTGATTTACTACAGCAACCGAAAAACCCTTTCCATCTCTATAGCAAGTGTCTTCAGTACAGCACTACAACAGTGTAGCTGCAGCAGTGCAGTTGTGCCACTATAGCACTCGTAGTGTAGACATACTCTTAGTCACAGTAGGCCGTTACACTAGTTAAGTCTAAACTAAGCCTGCAAAACACTGAGGCCTTCAGTGGTCCATAAGTCTGTTACCCTCAGCCCCGAAGTTAATTTCACTGAAATATTCTGGTTCTGTTCTTGTCTTGGGTTTACACCATTGTCACTCCTCTGACTTCAGTGGAGTTACTCCAGATTTTCATCAGTGTAAGTGAAAGCAGAATCAGACTCAATATGTTCAATGCCAGAACAGAATTAATTTAACCATTTACAATTTAACCATTTCTCTTATATTTCTGATTGTTGCTATCATTTTGTTTAGTTACCAGGCAAATTTAATATTTTTAATTAATGTTCTTGCCACCTTAATATTTAATATGTATGTGCATTTATTAATGTATGTATATAAGAAGGAAAATTAGTCATGTAAGTCTTTTATAATTTTATGTTTTATTCAAATGATTTTTCCCAAATAAGTGCAATGTCTTTGATTTTGTTAAGTGCTTCCTCTGTTATAATTGCAGAATGCTGAGGCCTGGAACAATTTATCAACTGCATATATCAGATTGAAACAGAAGTAAGTATTTCAAAAGGTTTAGAGAATGCTGCTTCCAAAATAAATATTTCTGATTTCCTTTCTCCTAACACTGAGATATTATTCTCACGATGTGGTTTACTCATTAATGCTAGTCCTCTACCCTTCAGTCTAGTCTCCCAGTAGGTTTCCTACAGTGATACTAATTAGCAATTAATCCCCTTTCAGTTGGAGAAAAATATATTTAATTAGCTTTGTAAAGAGAGCAATAATTTGGAGCTGATATTTTCAAATTCATAATTCATCACTTATTATACACTAAGTACAAATGAATCAAAATTATTCATACTAGAAATGGAAATTAATTGGACTGTGAAGCCAAAAAAAGATGTGTCCATTTTAAAACAGAGGATATAGTCAAACCTGTATTGATTCATTCTATATTCAGCTCATGAGATTTGAGGGAACAAGAAGTAGTTTACTATTCATATCATAAAAGCAGATGGAGATTCATATGCATAATAGTCTGCTTGTTCTTTTCCCTCCAAATTAACCATTAATAGAGGAAACCCAGACTCAAAGCAGACTAATTTCTTATTTCTGTATTTTGACTTGTTGTAATATTAAAGTTCCCATAGATACCTTTTGGTAATGTTCTTGCAAGGGCTTAATATTGAAGAACAATTTAATTGAGATAATACTCTGTACTTGGACTGTGTCCCATTATATTTTCTACCAAAAAAGAATAAAACTTTAGAGTGAAAAGTAGAAGCATGAAAATATGGGTATATTGAAATTGCCAGGGTTTTGTTTTAAAAACTGACATTGTGAACAATTTATGTGGTTTAGCTTTCATGAAATGAAATAAAAATGAGAAGAAGAACAGTGAGTTCACACAAAGTGGTAAACACATGAAATAAATTGCCATGAAAATGCATTGTAGCAAATTCTATAAATAAGTCTGAGACGTTTAGACATATTTATGGAGAGACGAAGAGAAGAAAGCAAGAGGTAGAATGACTACCCACGCTGAAACGAGGAATAGAAATAAACAGTTTGACCAAATGTCCTTTTCTTCAGTTCCTGGTGCCTTCGTGGAAGTGTCTTGAAGGAACTTCACAGTCAGTTATCAAAATCAGGAAGATTGAATCAGACAATTACTTATTTATTCATTATCCCAGTTGAACGCTAAAAAGGACAACCTGTTACCTGTTCACAAGATAGTGTGGTTATGCAGTCACTCAGAATGCACTGTTTTAATTCAGAAGTAGATTAATTCAAAATGTTTCCTCTTCCAATCAGCAAATGTTGGTGTTTGACTCCTACTTCTCAACCTACAAAACATGCTATGGCACTTCAAGGGCTGTATATATTGTCCTATGCCTAATAATTAGAAGTATGCTTCATCAGAATGATTTCCACCTGCCCGTTTACAGCATAGGGCAAAGGCACTATTGAGCGATGCGGTCTACTTTACTTTTTTTACTTTGACTTCAATTTTATGATATCAAGAAAAACTCTTGCCAAAATTGCAAAGTATTTTATATCCTTAATATAGACAAAAATATTAAGTGTTGGAAAATATTTTTGATGTGCTGTGAATTGAATCATCATTTTCATATTTCTTTCCACTGTAATAACTCAGCATTAAAAAACTATTTTATTTTTCAAAAATCTATTACAACTGCAGCGAGAGGTTAATTGCGTTGTCATCATTTGTTGGCAGAATTCAGATTCAAGATTGAAAATATCAATACATATGGCCAAACTGTATGAGGAGATTTAAACCCAAAGGTGCATTTAAAATAGCAGTGGAAACAATTATTTTGGTGAAGTTCTATGGCCTGTGTTTTATACAGAAGGTCAGACTAGATGATCTAGTGTCCCTCTGGCTTTGGAATCTCTTAATCTACTGTGTTCTTTTTTAAAAACAAGAAAAAGTTACCAAGCAATAAGAATGACAGTTTTTTATTTTGCCAAAATGTAACAGCATTTACATTTACTGAAGTGATTAAATAAACACCTGCTTTCTGTTTTTTTTCCTATACAATGGTTATATTTATTGTAATATTTTCTTTATATGCATAACAAACAATAGTAAAAGGTCTGTCCATTATACTAGGTGTCTTTCATTCCTGTTAATTGGAAAGGGCCAAAGTTGTATTTATCACAATAAATTGTGTTGATTAATGACAATTATATTTTTTTGCTTCTTGATTAAAACCTTATATGATCTGATCAAGTGTTTGCAGACAACTTACTACAGTAAATTATGTGGTTTTTCTTTTGTAGGTTATGTGTAAGGGGAGATTAATGGAGTATTTTTCATTATCTGTGGTTACTGAATTTAAGGGCTAGCTCAATGTCTTTTCAAAAGAAGGTGGACAACAAATAGGTCCTGCAAAACAGCTTATTTATTAACAGCTGAGGTTTCTGAGTATTCAGGAAGCAAATCAATAGTCTACTTATGTTGCTGTCCCAGGGAGAAAGGATTTGAAAGTGGTAAAGGACCACTGACTCAATATATATCACCAGAATGATAATAGAGGACCAACTGTTGCAGGAAGGCCAACAACTAGGTCATCTTCACTAAGGCCAACTGGTATCACTGAGAGAGAGAAAGATATCTCAGAACACATATGAGATAGTGAGCTATGTAATCAACTGGTTTGAGCAGAAGGGCATGAAAGAAAGGGATTCTCAAGCTTTCGTGTAAATTCTGAGCAACTAATCTTAACGTTGCATCTGTTTTCAAAATATGTTCATGATTTATGTAGCCTTTAAGTAAACACAGAATGCTTTTAATATGTTATATGCCAAATCTTTTGTTTTTATTCTTAACTAGAATCCAAGCATTTCGCACTCTCCAAGAAGCTCTCAAGTGTAACTATGAACACTGGCAGATTTGGGAGAATTACCTTGTTACCAGTACAGACATTGGAGAGTTTTCAGAAGCAATTAAAGCTTATCACCGGCTCATGGATTTACAAGAAAAGTACAAAGATGTGCAGGTGGGATGGATTTCTTTTTATGTTTTTTACATGTTCATATACATTCATTTTTCTTGTAGAAATTATTTGCATCATTATCAAGTACATTTCAATAACAATAGCATACTTTACAATGAAAGTATACTTCATTATGAGACTTTGATTGTAAAGAGAAATAATTTAAATTGGAGAAGAGACCAAAACAATACCCTGAATTCCAACATCCCCAGGCTTTGGGGAAGAATAAATTTAGAGTTTGCTGGTCAGGTCCATCCCTAAATTGAACTGTTGGGGATTATTTCATTTTTCATACACTCTTATGTATCTCACTGTAAACATTAATACAGATTGTTTTAGACCTTACAGCTGTAGTAAGGTTATGATTTTCCTCCATAAATTTGAAAATGTATATCTTATACAACCAAACCTTTACAAATGAATTAAATTTCACGTACTGAAAAATATGTAATTGCAGTATTAAATCTACATAATTCAATACTATGAAAATGTAATGGATGAACTTCATATGCCTTTCACTGTAGTAAATGAAGGCTAATATTTGCTCTTATGTATTAGATGTGCTTTATATCCCTGGCAAACGTTGAGTTTGATCAGGAGATATAAGGAATACACTGTACTATGACTGTCAAAGGCATCTCGCTTGCTCTTTTTCTTTTTCAGTTTACTTTTTACCAAGAATGCTCAAGTATTAGTATTAATCACTTGTATAAAAACCACCACAACCAAGTCAGCCTGTTGTTCCATATGAGCAAAATCAATCAAATTTGAGATAGTTAAAATTGAAAAGGGTTTAAAGCTCTCTAGTGTATTTCAATCACAAATCAATGTCTGTGGAAACATCAGTAGTTTTCCATGTGGTAAGGATTAGTCTATTGGCAGCTACAATGCTGTCATTAGGAAGGAATCATGTTTATTCATGGGGACACAGTGTAGATTTTTCTGGTTAGGAAGTGCCTTTTTGAATTACTGATTCAAATAATAGTTATGTTACACAATGCACTCCAGAAATGATTCTAATATCATTTTAGTTGGTCAGATTGTCGTTAGCCTACAAGAAGTAAAATAATGTGAACAAATTTGCCTTTTCTGCTGTGATAGTTCACGTATTCTGAGCTAGTATGTGCTCCTTTCATCATCAAGGGTGTTCTTTTAGGATTTTTTATTGGATATTCAGTTAAGCTTTTTGCATATTGCTTAGAATAATTTTCCTCTTTTGTTGCATAATTCTCCTTTCTGTTCTATTTTTCCATACAGTTTTTAATCACACACTTTGTTTAGGACTGTATTGATGTTAAATGTCCTGAGTTTTTGTTCAAGATGTCCCAGTAGAGATGGACCTTAAAAAGCCTTCCAAGTTTCTGCATGTTCTCTTTAATATAGCTATATGCAATTTGAGGGATTTTGATACATGGTTATGAATAAGCCCAAAATCTGATTAAGAATTCCAGGAAGGCTTGTATTAATAATTGCTTAGGGAGGAACAGAATACTCTAGTAGCTAACAATGAATAGATAAAACTAAACAGTTAAGTTATGGTTCTTAGATGAAACACAGCCTGTTCAATATTTCCAGAAAGTCAGTGCCCTAGACTATCTACCATCCCACCTTGCAGCCTGACTTCAGCATTCGTTCTTTTCCTTCCCTCTGACACTTCATCTCCCCTGCAATGGATTAGCAGCATACCTGATAATAGACACCTAAGTAAACCATACACATGGCTAAGTGGAAATTGGTGTGTCTATCACATGCCTCTTTCCGTGCCAGTGCAACTTGATCATCTTGCTAGATATATTCAGCAGCTCTGATATTATTTTATTAACTGCTGTACTAGTTGACGTCAAGAAAGAGAGGGGGAAGAACATAAAAACTTTGGTTAAATCAGTATTAGGTAACAACCTAAACTAGGAGGATGGATATACAAATAGTGCCCAACACATTAACAGTACAAACCCTTATGACCCATAAATAAAAAATCACCCATGCTCTGCTTCATAGCCCATTGTTCTAGTATTCTCTGATACAAAACTAAATGTACCAAATTAGTAGTGTATAATGGAAGTAATTTAGAATATCCCTGGTTTTGTATGCTGTGGTCAGATTCTTAATATTATTTCACCATAGTATTCAAAGATGTTTTTAAACTAATACAATTTTATTAACTCTGTAAAGGAGTTTGTAATTGAATTATAATATGTTTTCTATTTGTATGTTAGGTCATTGCTTTTCTGTTTTGGATTTGTGACCACAAAATGTAATTGTGGGAAATTATGGTTCTGAGTTTATTCTAGTTATCCTATGATATCACAGACCCCTTCATGGCAGGAAATATGATAGGCTGTAGGATATTGTGAAGTTGAATGTATACACATACAGCTGCTACAGGCAAAATTCTAAAGGGAAAAATATTAATAATCAGTCCCATATATAAAATAAAAATGATCTGAGGAAAAAACTGAGATGTGTCCCATTAACAATAATTGATCTTTGCATGGATCACGTGTCTAAGCTAACACTCTGGACTTTTTATAGTGATGTTATTAAATAGATATATTGTTAAAAGTGAACAACACTGTCTTTCATATGTAAGAAAACTCCCTCTCTTTCTCCTTAGCCTACAGATCCTTCTCAGCTTTGTGATATGAACACTTACATTTACAATGTCTACATTTTAAAGCATGTTAATCAGAAAAAAGTGGTTGGAACATATTGATGAGAGAGACTGTGAAATCTGCATGATTGCTACCCAGACTATAACTTCTCTGTGTCTAAAAGGAGGACTTCAGTCACTAGGCCTGTCAATCTAGATGGTTGAAAAAAAAATATTGAAGGAGAGACTCTGGCACCTTTTTAGAAGCCAATTGGCAAGTTTTTTAGGTTCGTGCCTGTATGTGAGTACAGTTTAGCCCAGGAGTCAGCAACCTTTCAGAAGTGGGGTGCCGAGTCTTCATTTATTCACTCTAATTTAAGGTTTCGCGTGCCAGTAATACATTTTAACATTTTTAGAAGGGCTCTTTCTATAAGTCTATAATATATAACTAAACTATTGTTGTATGTGAAGTAAATAAGGTTTTTTAAATGTTTAAGAAGCTTCATTTAAAATTAAATTAAAATGCAGAGCCCCTCACACCGGTGGCCAGGACCTGGGCAGTGTGAGTGCCACTGAAAATCAGCTCGCGTGCCGCCTTCGGCACACATGTCATAGATTGCCTACCCCTGGTTTAGCCAATAATTAAGTCACAATTTACCAGAAAAAAAAAAAGACCTGGGCCAGAATCTCAGCTGGTGTAAACTGTCTTTACACTAGCTGAGAATCTGCCTCCCTCCAATGATTTAACCTCTGGTGTGTATGGGAATGTTATCCGAGGGACTTCCAAAAGTATTAATCACATAACTTTTTACAGAATGCAGATCACTGAAGCCAAGCAGTCGGTGTTTATCTGTAATGTTAACATGCTGAGGATAACAAAGACACTAAATGCTCCATTGATTGTTGGGATGTTTTGCAACATCGCTTTCAGAATCAAAGCTACATACTGTACTGTCTGTGAATGTGAATTCACTGTGCGCGGCTTAATGTGAATACAGGATCCCACACAGGAAACAGCATAGAGTGAAGGTTCCTACTGCCTCTTCCCATTATGTATTATCCTCATTCAACTGGCTCATGCTGCTAGAATGTTTTGTAATAAGAGGCAGAAGCAAAAGCTTTTTGTGCTTGTATTTCTGTAAGGACACTTTCCAACAGGGATTTTGAATGAGGAGGTGGGGGATTAACATTTTCAAGACACACCTGTGCTCTCAAGCTGTTCATTAATGATCACTTCCTTGATTTTAAGCTTTAATTTGGGAAAGTATTTGCAATGAGTGTATTTACAGAGAGCTGCCTTACAGAGTGCTGACTTATCGTGAGAGGCCTGTTATCTGAAGGTTCTTTTCTCACTTGAGCTCTGTCAGCTTTGATTAGCATCAGTGCAGCTTTTGAACATGTTTTCACTAGTTTGAATTTTTATATGAAAAGAGCTGTTGTACAACATAGTAATTGTGAAATGAGGTAAACTAACATCAGTTAAGATGTTTTAGGGTAGGTTTTTTTTCTTGTGTTT
The DNA here is from genome assembly GCF_013100865.1 of Trachemys scripta elegans. Lineage (NCBI taxonomy): Eukaryota > Metazoa > Chordata > Testudines > Emydidae > Trachemys > Trachemys scripta. The sequence continues at coordinate 61,976,677 of NC_048300.1, read as the reverse complement.
TTGTTTTGTTTTTAATAAATTAGTGTGGGTCAAAAAAATAGATATGAGAAAGGAGGAGGAATCGTGGTATAGTGGAGCACTGTTAAACACACAGATGCTTTGTACAGTGGTCATATGAGGCATAGCTTATTAAACAGACATAAGAAAATAAAAGCTGTTGCTTGCACAGGATCCTTTTTAACTTAACATCTATTGAATGTGGTGGAGTATTAGTGGATATGGCAATTTAACTTCTCTCAGAGGACATTTAAATAAAAGTTTAACCATTAAAATTGTGTTCTGAAAGTAGAAAGTTGTGTCTTGATTGCTAACCCTGTTTTGGTGTTTAGATGCAATTAGCTTGCAATTCTAACAAAAATATTTTTAACAGGCAATATAACCAAGACATGATTATGATTTAGCCCCTTTTCAAGTAGAACCTATACTTTAATGTATTATTTATCTGTTTTATACTATTGAGTATGATATAGTAATAGAATATAGTGTTTTTACATTACAATATAGTTTAGTAGACCTATTTTGTAATATCACTCATTTTAAATTTACTGTGCTACCGACCAGGAATTTGAAATACATAAGAATCATGAGAATCACTTGATTGCTGTTGGTTTTGACCAAACAGTGTAATTCAATTATACTGTTGAGAAAAATATTTGTAATAGAAACATTTAGCTGTTTCATGAAAAATAAATGTTTTTTGTTGGCTAGCTTAAAGTAAAATTGTTTGGAATGTGTAATATTATTGATGCTTATAAATACAACAGTTATTATGAATAGCACAGAATGTCTTAAACTTAGTGTTTTTAATGTCCTGTACCCATCTCCATTTTTAAGGGTTCTAAGCTTTTCATATTTTTAGCATGATAGTGGTACATCAGTGAATCATTCTGAGTAGTCATAAATGTAGCTTTCTTGCAGGATTAATATCCTGTATCCTAACCACAATAAGGATTCTATTATCTAAGAAGTATCTTATTGTTAGGTAATGCCAATTAGCATTATTTCTTTGATATTTATTCTCAATGATTTATTAATACTATACAAGGAAAAAACTAAGTTAAAGAATGTTATTAAAGGTTGCAATGCCAAGCAGTCAGAAAATACCAAAATTAAGGTTGTCTACGCAACACCTCCTCCAACCCCACCCTTTTTTCCTACCTGTCTCCCAGCCTCAGTCTTCATCCTGGTCTACTCTCTCCACCTCCCTAATCCGACTCTTGACCCATCTACATTCAAGTGAGGCAGCACCCCAGGTGTCGCACTCCTTGGTGTCTCAGCCCAGCAGGGTGGCGTTAGCAGCACCTCCTCTCAACTCCTGTGCCTGGCCTCAGCCCAGCCTGCAGCATCAGCTACAAATGCAGAGAAAGTCCTGCTCAGCCCTAGGCTGGAGTATGCTCAGTGCAGACAGAATCTTCAGGGAATTAAGCTGCAAAGCTCTAGTAAGTCTCCACTGAGCATATGCAAATGTTGATTTTTCAAAGATTTATAACTTGGACAAATTGCCAGGTTTCCACAGGTTGGACAAGAGACACATCCCTGACACGAAGGTCATCCCCTGCCAAATTTCAAATCCCTGCTTCAAAGCATGGAGACGGTAGAGATTCTCAAAGTAAAGTTTGCCAGAAATTTTAAACATGAGCATAACAATGTATTTTCCCCTAACTTTGTTCTTGGAAATGGCTGCCCTGAATTTGTTGAAATTTTCCAGTAAATTCAACCTGAGGCAAACACCTAGCTTGGAAAACTTCAGCCAAAATGGTAAAAGTTCAGTTACGTTCCAAGTACTTGAAAACGGTCTTATAATGAGACGTGTCAGGCAACCATAATAATAGGTGGTGCTCCAGCTCCCACTTATAATCTAAAATTGTATTTCTCACATGCAGCATCCTGCTCCTGGACTATTCCTAAAGCCCCCCTTCACACCAGCTTTTTTGGGAAAGCACAAAATTTCCACCACTGCTCACTGGAGGGAGGACAGAAGCCTCCTGCATACTTGCTCCACCTATAAAACTCCTTTGCAGAAAGTCTAGATGAGGTTTAAATGGGTGAACTTCACTCATAATATACTTTTTGGTATCCCACATAATTATATAAGAACATTTTTGTAAGCTTATTTTGCCATCTTTGTGTTGTAAAGTCTTTGTAATTTACTAAATTATCAGTGACTATATACTGGAGTCCAAATGTTACAGAGATATCAAAAGCCAAAATTTGTTAGTGTTTATCAGAATATAAATGAAAGCTCTCTCTGACTGCTTTCTAAGGTGCTGAATATTCTGGTCAGGGCAGTGGTGGATGGAATGGCTGATCGCAATGGAGAGGTGGCAACGGGGTTGAAGGGGAAATTGCAGGAGCTGTTTGGCAGAGTGACTTCAAGAGTGACAGGTGATGCGGAAATCTGGAGACTGTATGCCAGACTCTGTGGAAATGGACACAGTGATAACCCTGAAGATATTGAAAAGGTAAATGTTGAGGTTGTTTTTTGTTTTGTTTTTGTTTTCTAAAATGTGAGTTTGTTATAGCAGTAGAAGGCTGTTATCCTCTAGTGGACCAGCTACTGTAGCAAGATACAACACACACACTTTGCCACTGTTCCTGCATTTTGCTGCAGGCATTCTATCTTTTGGGTTTTTTTTTCTCCACATATATATTTTCTTTAGGGGGGAGGAAGATTTTTAAATTTTCCATCAGTTTGTTTTTTTAAATATGCATAATTCTATCATTCTAAACTTGGACATTAATCTTCTTCAAAAGAAGAACTTTCCTATTACAGCATCTGTTGGTTACACTAGGTTCATATTTTGAAGGTTTTCTTTGCAACCATAATGGCTAGAGATTTAATTTTAACTCAAAGCTTAGATTCTGGCGATAAGGCTGCAACCTCCAGAAAACAGTGGCTCACTGAGTCATCATAAGTTACCAAACTCAATTCTGGGATCATAATGTGGAAGCATATTTAGGGCTTGTCTACATTGCAGTAATTCAGAAACAGCTAATCCTGAACTACTCCATGTGGACACATTCCAGAATAAGAATGCCTTGTTTCTATGTAGCTTAAAGTGGGTTTACTTCCTCCACTTAATTCTTAATCTGTTGAAATGTCAAGGCCTATGTACAGTTCTCTGTCCTAATAGAATATTAGCCTCTAATCCTCATGTCGTCCCCTTTCCCTCAGCCTCTCAGATCACAAATTGAGGCTAGAGTGATTGCATTTCCAAAATAACTGCTACACAACTGGAGCGCTTACTTTGTTATTCATGCTGGATGGTGCTTTACAATTTGCTATTAAGTTTCCAAAATTCACATACCCATGTACACTCCCAAAATAGCTCTGGGTTATCAGATCTTCACTGAACCTGAAAATATAAAATGTCAGCATTCAGTATGTGTTTTCTAATGGCACTCCTTGGCCAGGGCAAAAATATCAGGCAGGAAGATTGCTCAATATCCTGTGATAAGTACGTGATGCAGATTGTTGGGCTTGTGGTTCACACATCCATGGTGATGTACTTCTAGTCACTTTGTCCTTCCTTATTCTGTTCTCTTCAAACTCTCCACTGTGGACTTGCATGCTTTAGCCCTCACTTGCTTTTCCTCTGACTTTGATTTGTCTGATTCTCCCTCTCTCCTTTACATTGATAGATGAACAATGAAAATGATTTTGCCCTTTTTGCATTCAGAAGCACAGAAGTTGCAATATCATGTAATGCATCCCTAAATACTAATCAGACACAAAAAGTAACTCAGCTTGTCTACGCTATAAATATAGTCATGTCAGGGAGCCAGGTTACATCATGGTCTTCCCCTAACCCAGTTATAAATGTGGTTTCACTATGTAGAGGAGACAGGACTTTAACTATGTGTCATAACCAGACTGGTTATGAAACATGGTTAAAATCTAGTCTACCGTGCAAATTGGAACCATATTTGTAAAAGTTAGGGTACCCTTTTGTCACAGTTCCCTGACATGGCTGTATTTTAGTGTAGAGGGAGCATGAAAGAGAACTGAGAAATTAAAGTCTCTACAGGCACAACTTGAATTAATTTACAGTATCAATTTATAAAACTTTTATTGTACAAAATTTGAAAGGTCACTAGTAAGCATTTCATCTCCTCGCTGCCAAGAAGGTTTTCCTGTGCCTATTGGGCATTAAATCAAAGTAGCTGTCTATTGCAGTTTTTCAAAACCCATATAGTGTGAAAGAAGCAAAGAACTTGAATAGAATATAAAATAATGTTTGCAGTTTTTATAGCATCATAGATGATAAAGATGGGAAAAGGCCTATTAGATCATTCTGTCCCTCTCCCTGCAAATGCACATCTGTCCCCTTTGAACACAACACTAGAAAATGTTCTAGTTGAGGTTTAAAAGACTCAAGCAATGATGCTTCCAGCAGTTCCCTTGGGAGAATACTCCACAGCCTCATACATCTGGCTGCTGTTAAGATTTTCCTGGTATTCAGACTAAATTTTTCCTTTTCTAATTTTATCTCTCTATTCTGGTCGTGGCTGGTGTCCAAAATAGTTGCTGAGGTGGCAGGTAATAATCCACCACACTCTCCTTCATGTTAATCGGTGTTTCAAAGTGAAATATAGGGACACTGGTAAGGAAACATATTTTGGGGGAAGAACATGGTTGATGGGGAAGTGGGAAGTAAAAGATGCCAGTCCTGTACTTTCAGAATGAAAAACTCGGACACCTTTTATAGCAAATGGTGGTATTTATCCCTCAGTCACTCGTTCATTGTTCTCTCCTACTCCCAACCTCCACCCCTCTGATCTAGCTTTCAACCCAGCAAGGCACACACTCACTCACTCTCACGCACACTCCTACTCACAACCTCCGATTAAACTCTCCATGGCTCAGTACCCTCTCTCTCCAAATACATCCAGGCTCAGAAAACACACACACACACACACACACACATGCACAACCCTCCAGCCTCAGATCTTTTTCCCTTCCTGCCTGACACCCACGTACTCAACCCCTATTTGTTGCTCGGTCTGGTAAATGAAGTTGCAGCAAGGAAGCATTTGCAGGCAGCCCTATACACTGCCTCTCTGGGACTAGCCCCACAGAAACCTGTATTCCTCATTGTGTGCCTCCTCTATCTACTACCTGTTCTCTTCTTGTTAACCCTTTACAGGGATTTTACAGCTAACTGGCTAGCTGGGTGTCCATCAAAGGGAGCTATTCCTGCCCCCCTCCCACTTCATGTATCACAATTCTGTTTTCCAGATAGTGAAGATGTTGAATATGACCAGATCCTTGTAGTACAGCACTGGATTCCTATTCCCCAATTTATTTTCCCATTTGTCTGGCAAGAAATGGTCTTCATAAACTCATAGTGATCAGTGGTTCTGTTACAACTTAGATATTTTCTTTCCCTTTATTTGTTCCATTATTATACTAAGGACAAAAATTGTATTGAAAGGGTGGTTATTGCCTTTCATTTATACATTTGTTTAATAAACTGGTATCTCATTTGTTTTTCATTACAAGTTTCCGGCTTATGAAAATTCTTCCTTGATTACTGTTTACATTCATTTTCTATATTTCTGTTTGGTTTTGGGAATAAATGCAGTATCAAAGCAATAACTCAGTCTGAGAAAAATAATATTGGGTAATATTTTTGGAAAAAAGCCTTGTAGTATTTAACTATATATTCCTTAGGTTCAGAACGGCTTCAAAATATTAAATATAGGTGTTTTTCCTTTTGGATATGCTTTTAATTATTTTGACCTGGCAAACATGGGTCACGTCCATCAGTCTAGACAAATTTTTAAAAAATAAAAATGATCTTCAGACACGTGTTATTTTATGTGCCTGACATCCTTGAGAGGCAATATCAGTGAACATCTGTGTTACAGCTGGTGCTAATGGTTGCAGAGAAGGGAGCCCTTCTAACTCTCAGAAAATCCATCATATTAAAGATATGTTCAGTTTTTTGGGAGCAGTGTTTAATATGTGCATAAAGCTAAACTGGAATTGTTTTATAATTTTGCATTAATTGATTGTTTTGCAGTCACTACAGTATCTCACCAAGGCACATAAATGTGAAATGCAATCAGCAGATTGGGAGAAAGATATTTCGTCTTTTAAAGAATTGGTGAAAGGAGCCATAGAGCTTGCCCATGGTATGTTCGCCCTGAAACATTACATTTTATATTATTCATAAAGAATATAGAGAGTACTTAAGAAACTCACTAACAAAATATGTTTTTACTTATCCTCAGTTATTGGAACTGATATGGCATCTATTATTTGGGATATAATCTTGTTATTGCATGTGAAAAGTTGAGTCTGGGTGAGGTGAGCTGGAGTTCCTGAGTACAAGATGAGGCGCATTTAAAAGGCCTGTGAGCCAGCAAACACTGTGAGCAGCACACAGTAGAGATCCCTGGAAGTTCCTGAGAAAGTACTGAGAGAAAATGATTCCTGTTTCAACCGTGAAAAGGGAGAGCACACTGGGGGAGAAATATTGTAGTGGTACTCTTCAAAGCCTCCCACAAAATAAGCTCAGCTGACTTGAGATACAGATTGAGAGGCAATTCTCAGTAGACTGTGTAGCTCTGGACTCTGATAGATTCTTTGGTCTTGGATCCTTCTCAGTGAGATTCAGATAGATATACCACCTATGATCTCTGTACTTCTTGGCTTCCCTTCATTGGGGCTCAGATGTTCTTCTAGAGACCTTGGTCTTAATTAAGGGGAGAGGGGAGGAAATAAGTGATAGTTCTCTGCCAAGCCCACCCACCCACAATGCCAAAATGAGATGCTGCTCAGAGTAGATTGTGCAAATCTTCATAATATACTTCCTTTTCTTACTTCACAGCTTAAAGCGTGAAAGATGTTAATGGTGAAATTTAAAGGACCAGTCTACTTGAAGGAAATTAGCACCAGTGTAACTACACTGAGGTATAGTGTAATATAGTATACACTGGTGCAAACTCCTAATATAGTTTCTCTGCACTTGTGTAAAGTAGGGCTTAGACAACTGCATCCAGCAACAAACAGCAGTTCAGATCACTGGGAGAAACCAAGAATGCAAAATTAGGCTGAGCCACAAAGAAAGACCCCTTCTCACCAACTACTCCTTGACACAATGAATAAGCCAGTAGTGACAAACAAGACAGTAATAAGAGATTTGGCAGTTAGAAAGAGTAATAAGAATAGCACAGGGAAACATCTGTTAAGGAGGATTAGGACCTTGTGCGGAAGCTAAATTATTTCTTCATGCCATTTTTCAACACTTGAGGATGTTGGGCAGATGCTTGCACTATATTTACTCTTTCTTCTTTGAGTGATGGTCCCTATTGTATCCACTAAGGTTATACATAGGGCCCTCCCAAATTCACAGCCATGAAAAACACGTCACGGACCATGAAATCTGGTCTTTTGTGTACTTTTACCCTATGCTATACAGATTTCACGAGGGAGACCAGCATTTCTTAAATTGGGGGTCCTGACCCAAAAGAGGGTTGGGGGTGGTGGTATTGCCACCCTTACTTCTGCGCTGTCTTCAGAACTGGTGTCCAGAGAGTGGTGGCTGCTGCCAGGTGCCCAGCTCTGAAGACCGCACAGCTGCCAGAAACAGCGCAGAAGAAAGGGAGGGAATAGCATACCATGCCACCCTTACTTCCGCGACGCTGCCTTCAGAGTTGGATCACAACCCCTACAGTTATAACACAATGAAATTTCAGATTTAAATATCTGAAATCATGAAATTTACAATTTTTAAAATCCTACGACCATTAAATTGACCAAAATGGACCATGAATTTAGTAGGGGTCTAGTTATATGCATGCGGTATGCATCCGGAGCCGAAGATTTTGAAAATAGTAGTGTCCATTCATCCGCGCACACCCCCTTGCTCCACCTCAGGGTTTCGTCCAAGGCAATAAAGGGCGGGGCTGACCAATGGCACCCTCAATTCTTTCTCACCACCGCATGGTCCAAGTCAGAGTCTCTACTGTTCTCTCCTGTCTTGTGACACATTTTCTAAAAATACAGAAACAAGACTGTTTTTACCCTTGTATATAGTTAGTATTTTTGTTGTTTTGGTAGTAATTTTTAGTATTGTAGTAGCAGTTTTTAGGAATTAAGGACTTTGGATGCCATTTTGTCGGTCTCTCGCTTCACTCCTCCCCCCCCCCCCCCCT